>NW_024412470.1:3979830-3991775 GCF_014898765.1 Herpailurus yagouaroundi
ATTGCGGCCCTCGGCCGGCGGCGGCGGGCGGCGGCGGCGGCGGCGGGGACCCCAGCAGGCGAGCCAGGCGGCGCAGTCCTGGAAGATGAGCAGCCCCAGCACGTTGACGGCCAGCCCCAGCGCGCCCACGATGAGCACCAGCTCGGGGTCGTCGATGCGCTCGGGCCGCGCCAGGCGCAGCACGGCCTCCACGGAGATGGTGAAGCAGAGCGCGGTGAGGAAGACTGCGTTGCTCAGCGCGCCCAGCACCTCGGCGCGCGCGTAGCCGTAGGTGGCCCCCAGGCCCCCGCGGGGTCGCCGAGCCACGTAGCCGGCGCCCAGCCCCACGCACAGCGAGATCAGGTCGGACAGCATGTTGAAGGAGTCGGACAGCAGCGCGATGGAGTTGCCCAGGTAGCCCGAGACCAGCTCGGCCACGAAGAAGGCGACGGTGAGCACCAGCATGAAGAGCAGCCGGCACGTCTTGCCCGAGTAGCGGCCCATGTCGCCGGGCCCGCCGCCGGTGGGGGCGCCCCTGCGCGGCCCAGCCCGGTGCCCGCCTCTGGCCTCGCTGCCCGCCCGGCCCCGGGCTTCTTATAAGGCGGAGGCAGAGCGCCCCCGGTCCCGGCACGTCCAGAGTCTAAGGGAGTGGCCGCGGCGGCAGTCTCTGAGGGCCCTCGGGCCGCCTGCGGGGCCCCTTCTCCCTTCCCGCGTCCAGGCCCCACTTGGCAGGTGGCCACGGGCCAATGTCTGGCCTTCTAGGACAGCGCGGGGCAGAGACGGAGCTGCTGGGGAGAGGGGGCGTGTCTGCAGCGCCCTCCTCCCCGACCCCCTGAGGCCTGGGTAGGATTCACCCACCGACCCCGCTTCCCCAGTCCCTCCAATCCCAGTGCGCCGACTGTTGACTCTGGGCGATAAGGACCTTGAGCTGCGGGGTGTGTGCTCTGCGGTGAACGTGGACACCTTCGCGTAGGTGCCCAGACGGGGCTGGTATTGTAGATTCTATATTAACCCGGGGAGGCCCCGGCCAACCCTGCCCAGCCTTCAGGGTGCGCCCTGCTTTGCCTGTCGTAAAGCTGGAGCTGAGCCCTCACGTAGCATCCCCACTCCACTACAGCCCGTGGGCTATTTTATTCTCTCGCCTTGCGCATCGCCTTCGCGCCAAGAGCGGGTTATCGGTGCTGTCACCCCCTCACGGCACAGTGTCGTCCCTGTCCCCCACCCCCACCCCACCCCCACCAGCACCTTCACTCACAAGGCCTCCCACCAGGTGAACTGCGGGTGGCCCTGGAGGAGAGCACGGATCATACTTTTGTACGTTTTGTTAAAAAAAAAAAAAAAAAGTCTTGAGGATCCAGGAGAAAACAAAAGAAACTGGAGAATACGTTAAGTTAGAGGCAGAGAATTAAAGCCGGGCTGCAGAGGAAGGGAATTTAAAAAAACAAACAAACAAGCATGGCACCCTACAGCGCTCAGAAATGCGCTTTCCCGGTGGTGGGCACAAATCCCTTGACCACCTAAGAAGCGAGGCCAGGCCTCCTCTGTGTACTTGCCTCATTTTCCATTGCAGAGAATATTCTACTCACCCCCATGTGTCCCTCAGAGAATGACCTGGTACTCAAAGTTCAATCGCCTGCCCTCCATGAAGGTTTATTCCAAATAAAGCCTTTCCTGTTGACCACAGGCTCAGTTCCAAGTAAAAGTTATCCAGAAGAGAGCTGTCCCCAGGACTCTGGGAGAGGCCGAGCACCAGAATCCTTGACGAAGGGTGTTTCCTGTTGGGTGTTCAGGGAGGGGTGGTGGGAGAGCCCACGATTTTCTTTCTTGGTTTTTGTTTTATGTTCTTTTCTCATTCCCAAAACGATCTGAATGTGAAGTCTGGTGATCTCTATTCCCCCTCTCCTGTTCCTAACCCCTGAACTTTAACCATTCCTGAAACACATCTGGTTTGGGCTTGGAAAGAAATGTGTCCATTTAGCAGCACGCTCTGATTCTAGCCCCAGTCATTGCCTTAGCCTTATGAAACATGATCTTGTCTTTTAACATTCTCTAAGGGTCTCTAACAAGCATCCTTGATCCGAGGGTGCCACCTTACCCAAGATGAGCACCCAAACTCAAGACGCCCATTAAGCATTCCCTCCCCGCCTCCAGGAAAATATCCCTACGCTGAGAACTTGAGGACACTGATCATTTAAAGTATCTCTAAAAATTAGTATGAAAATGGTCAATAATTTAAAAGAAGCAAACAGATAGGTTGATGAAAGTTTTGAAGCGGTCTGGCCTTGGACAAGATCCTTAATTGTTTGGGCTGGTTTTCACTACTGTAAAAAGGGAATAATAATAGGGTCTTCTCATATGTTTGCGAGGATTAAATGGGTTAATAAGTATAAAGTGATTATAACAGTGCCTGGCACACAGTAAGCACTCCATAAATTGCTAGCTGCTTATTAAAAAGAAAAAAACAACAGGAAGAAAAAGAAGGTGTGGCGTGAGGGGGAGGAAACTGGGCAGGAGGAGGACGGAAGGGCAAAGTGGTTCAGGGGGCCACGTTTCATCGTTAGCATGCTAGTATTGACATTAGCATCACGGCAGACGTGTAGCAGACTGTTGAACTACAGATGTCTTACTCTGATACGAAGAAAGATATCCCAGTTTCTGGCTTATACTGTCTTCAAACTGTGAAGCCTTTGACACCCATAAGGCGGGACAGCAAGCAAAGCAGTCAGAACAAGACAGAAGCCTTGTGCAAATCCCTTGACAGTTTTCCTACAGTCCCTGCTGATTGCATTTGTCATTCACAACTGAAAGAAAAACCCGAGGTCAGCAGAAATATATCACTTGTGCCTGTTACCCAGTCGTTCTCCTAACTGAAGGCAGATAAGAAGAATCATGTCGCTGCCCCAGGAGGTCAGTTGATGGAACTAGAAAGCCAACAGGCAACTGAGGAAGCCTTGGGCTTGGAAAGCTGTGTCTGAGGGCCCCTGCCCAGGGCTGGGCTTTCGAGACAGGCTGAGGGTGTCAATAAAATGCACTTAAGAAAAATGTTTTGACTAGCTAACTATGATTAGATGGATGGATATGTAGGTAGGTAGGTAGGTAGATAGATAGATGGGTAGAAAGATAGATATAGTTTATATACAGGGAGAATATATATATAATCTAAGTTAATTGACAAAAATTTAGGCTGTGTCTTACACTTTCCTGTATATGATGAGGTTTCAAAAGGTTTGTTTAATGGGCTTTGACTGTCCGGCCCTGTGCTGAGCACTTTATAGGCATTACCTCATTTCATCCTCACAACTGACTCATCAAATAAGCACTTATTTTATTGGTGAAGAACCCAGAACCCAGAGATTTTAAGTCACTTGTCCAAGATCACACAATATGTAACTGATAGAATGGAGATCTGATCTAGGCATCAGACTCTAGGGCTTACAGTCTTCACCCCCACATTATCCTGATTTGATAATTTTCAACACTCCTTTTGTTCTTTTTAAGTTTTACTTTTATTGGCATAGAACTTGATGCACTACAATTTACAAAGTCAGAGATTGTAACACTAAAGGTTCTTCCTACACTGGTATTGACTCAGAAATTAACAAACTTTTCAGGAAATTGAAAAAGCAGCTGTTTTTGTTTTCGTTTTTTTTTTCTTTGAATTTTTTTAATGTTTATTTATTTTTGAGACAGAGGGAGACAGAATATGAGCAGAGGAGGGGCAGAGAGAGGGAGACACAGAATCCGAAGCACGCTCCAGGCTCTGAGCTGTCAGCACAGAGCCCGATGCGGGGCTTAAACTCACAAACCTCGAGTTCACGCCCTGAGCCAAACTTGGACGCTTAACCGACTGAGCCACCCAGGAGCCCGTTTTCATTTTTTTTCTAGTTGACAAGAGATGATGCTAGTTTCGAGGAGGAGAACGGACATCTGGTCCGAGGCACCAAACTCCTACTCTTATAAAAGAGGTAGCTCCTTTGCCCCCTAGCTCCTGCCTCCAGATTTTAAATACATCATCAGAAGCTGGATGCTCCTCACCCTTAGCCCAGCTCCAAACCCGCAGAGCATGATATATCATGATGACTTCCCAGAAGAAAATTGCCTCTGTCTCTCAAACAAAACAAAAAGGGGTGGGGAGGCACCTGGGTAGCTCAGTCCATCGAGTGTCCGACTAGATTTTGATTTCGCCCCAGGTCATGACCCCAGGGTCATGAGATGGAGCCCTGGGCATGGAGCCTGCTTGAGATTCTCTCTCTCTCTCTCTCTCTCTCTCTCTCTCTCTCTCTCCCTCTGTCTCTCCCCAACTGGCATTCTCTCCCAAAAAAAAAAAAAAAAAGGAAATTACTTCTCCAGGCAGCTGAGAGATCTTGTGTACACATCAGCTCCTTGTTGGCAAATTTATATAACATGTATATTTGTAGCACTTCGTGACACAGATACTTTTATACCCCAAAATGCACATTTTGCATAATGCACATTATGTCTCTCGAAGTGTCTTAGGATACAATTCCATTTACGAGATTCTGTACTTGAGGTGACCACATTGTTTTTGATCATAGAGGCATGTGGTGTGAAAGAGGTAACAAGTAGGTGAGTGGTCAGCTCCACTGTGCCAGGGGCCGTTCAGGAAGGGATTCTCGGCAGCACCATGAGCTGTGGCCCACTCAGAAGGGGCAGCTCCAACGTGACTCTGGAGCGTGCCCGTCAGCCAGCCGTAGTCTCTCCAAAATGCCGCTTTCTTGCAGCAGAGTGATGTGTCTGCTCCTAGCACTGGGCCCGGAAGTGGTAAGAATGCAAGCCCCATCATAACATCAATGATACAACCTGCTTATTGAACGAACAAACAAGCTCTAGATAATTTTAAGTTTGTATTCACTTTAAGAAAGCTTGAAAGAGAGAGTAGCATCGCAGTTATGACTTGACCTTTGGAGTCAGACTTGGAACCAAATCCCAGCTCTGATGCTCACTCGGGTGACCCGGGGCAAGTTCCTGACAACCTCCCCTTTCCTCGTGTGTGAACTAAGGGTAATAATAGTATGCATCTCACGGGGTTGCCATGAGGCTTAAGTGACCAAACATCTCAATTGCTTAGTGCAGTGCCTAGTTCATAAGAAAGGCTCACTCAATAAGTGTTAATAAAAAATAACTACCACTTTGATTTGTAAATCCAAGTGTAGGGAGGGAGAAACATTTCCTTTCTCCAAATGATCCACACAGAGTTACTTTTAGAGAAAAATGTGTTTAAGGAATGGTTTGCAACTTAATCTAAGGAGCAGTGAAACTTATGCAGATATAAGATAAACTATTTTTGAGTTCCTACAGCTGGAAGGGGAGTGCCATGGTCCAAATGTTTGTGCTCCCACCCCAAATTCTTATGTTGAAATCCTAAACCCCATAGATGATGGTATTAGGAGGTGGGGCATTTGAGAAATGATTAGGTTGTAAGGTGGAAACCTCAAGGATGGGATTTGTGCTCTTATAAAAGAGACCCGACAGAGCTTTCTAGCGCCTTCCGCCATATGCAGACACAGCAAAAATGCTCTGGCTATGAACCCAGGAAAGAGCCCACACCTGACCATACTGGTATCCTAATTCCGGACTTTCATCCTCCACAAAGGTGAGAAATAAATTTCCGTTTGTTGTGAACTACCCAGTCTGTGGTATTTTGGTAGCAGCCCAAATGGACTAAGACCTAGTGTAAGAACCGAAGTTACCAACTGTTGAGTGCACGGGTATAAACGAATGACTTTGATTTCTATATCCCAGGGATGATGGGGTTGAGCTGTTTGACACATTTGGCCGGAACAATGCCATGTTGGTTGGGGTCGGCTTGTCTTTGTGGGCACAGCGGCTCTGGTCTGTGTGCTTCCTACCATCTGCAGATCTGAAGGGCTCACCCGGGTACTCGTGGGGACGTGCTGTGTGTGAGGTTTGAAGAGGGAAGGGAAGGGAAGTAAGAACAATCACAAGAAAGGGGATCTGGCTATTGGGACGAAGGGGAAAAGGATCAGAGGCAGAACTGGGGATTCAAAAAGCACATCATCCAAAACTCATCACTCACTGACAGTATTTGGGTGTGAGTCCTTCTACTTGATGAACAGGAGGAAAAAAAATTTTTTTTCAATTCAAATGGAAGCAAAACCAAAAAAGCCCTCAAAGTTGCAAGAAACAGGGAGAAACTCTCCCTCGATGTTGATTCCAAACCCAGTAATAGTTTTAGTTCTAAGTTACGTCCACTGTCACTTAATAATTTACGGAAAGCCTTTACGTGTGTTATTTAATTCCATCTGAAATATTCTCACACACACAGACTTCTTCACTGCTAGATTCACCTTAACTTTTAGACCATAGTCGTTCCACTTTCTACAGACTTGGTCACCTGAGGTCAGCTGTGCTCTGGGAGGTGATCCTCCTGACGCGAAGGTCAATGGCAGCCTGCCACTACGTCTTGATGCCTACGTCATTTACCTGCCTTCATCTCATCACCCAGGCATTTTATCATCTCACATCATCACAAGAAGAGAGAGTACAGTACAGTGAGATATTTTGAGAGAGAAAGAGACCACATTCACATAATTTTTATTACAGTTCATTTCTATAATCTATTTTATTATTAGTTATTGTTCATCTCTTACGGTGCCCAATTTATAAGTTAAACTTTACCACAGATACGTATGTAGAGGAAAAAACACAGTTGATATAGGATTCGGACTATCTGTGGTTTCAGGTATCCACTGGGGGTCTGACAACCATATCCCACATGACTACTGTACATGAAAATGAGAAAGTCCATTTGCCCGAGAAGTCATAGGAATAATTGTGGGGGTTTAAATAAAACCTATAAATAATACCTTTGCCTTTATCTGCCAAACGGGGTGGTCCAATATTCAGGGTTCTGTAGTGGAGAGGTGTGGGTTTTGGAGCCACTCAAACCTGGGATACAATCTTGGCTCCATTAGTTGTTAGCAACTGGGCAAGTCACCTAACTTTTCTGAGGTCTATGTTCTCCTCTAATCTGGAGGTAGAGATATCCTCTCACACAGTGTCTGTGAGAATTAAAAGGAGATAGCATAGAGGAGACACTGCATGATGCTCTCATGGTAGACAGCTGACAAAGAGCAGATCCTTTCCTTACCTTCTGGCTGTCATCATTCCCAGGACTACTGTTGACTTCTGACAGGTGCCAATGTGGAACCCCCTTCCCAGTTATTTAGATTACTATTTTTTATAAGATAGTCTATTTCCCTTTGGTTCCAATAATCCATTTAGCTTACAACTAATTAGCTATTGATTAATAAAAGGTATTATGAATGTAAAATTGATTTAATATGATTAAATAAAATATTTTAAGACTATAAACATTTTCAAAACAAAATGTTTCATAAACCTAAAATTCCAAACTTCGCAGCTATCATTATTACTACACTTCTTTGTCCATCATGGTTCTATCATCTCTTATCATGTGGCAGAAGGTTAGAGAGAGTCAGCACGATGGAGAGACATAACTTTATGACTATCAAAAAATCAGAAGCTACGTTAAATATTACAATGAGGTCTGGAGGAGAACTAAGATTCTTGACCTCTGACACTAAATTACCGTACAACTTAGCCACTAAACTCCTGAGCCTTAGTTTCCTAATCTGCCAAATGCAAATAAGAACCTCATACTACTTAGGGCATGTAGATGTTTTGAACATCAAATAAGACAATGAAGATACAAACATGAAGACAAAGAGAAGGCATAGCTGTTGTTACAATTGTGGAGCCACAATCACCATGAGTTCTTGAAAGCGAGCACTGTTATCTGTAACCACCAGTAATGTACAAGGGTCAGCCAAGGTTTTAGGTTGCCTGGCCCCCGGCCCCCCCCCCCCGCCCCCACCGCTTCCTTCTGGTAAGAATTCTGTCCTCTTGGACACAGACATAGGCATATAACCGAGGCTGAGCCAAACATAGTTCCTCATTCCCTGGCCACCATGTGTGATTCAAAGGATGGGCGCTTGATCCAAGGTGGACAGACCACAGTTCTTCTCTTGAGGTTTTCAAAATATATCAGAGACAGAGAGAGAGAGAGAGAGAGAGAGAGAGAGGTTCCTTTTCTTGACTGGTTACTAAGCAGTGAGGAGGTGACTCAGAGCCCCTAATAATCATGTCTCCCCCATGCTGGGTTCTGCGCTGACAGAGCTTGGGATTCTCTCTCCCTCTCCTTCTGCCCCCCCCCCCACTCGTTCTCTCTCTCCTTCTCTCTCTCTCTAAGTAAGTAAACATGTTTAAACAAATAAATAAATGGCAGACTAAATAGGATTCCTCCCCAATGTTGGAAATTATTCCCACTCCATTTTTCTGTTCTCTCCAAAGGAAAAACTCCTGAAAACACTGTCACAGTCTTTACTTCCTCAAATTCCATTCTCTCTGTCACCCATGCAATGCCACCTCCATCTCCATGACACCACTGGAAAGGCTTTGTGAAGGCCTGACTCACGACTTTCTCATGCCTGAATCCACTGGTGTTCTGTGCTCCTCTCTTGGAATTCTCTGCACCAATTGTTACTGAAGACCTTGCTTTCCTTTTCGAAGACTTTCTCCATTTGATGGCTCAACAATGCAGCCTCCTGGTTTCCCTTCTATCTCATGGGTAGTTCCTCCTCCTCCTCTAAGTCTCTAAATGTTGGTGTGTCCCAGGATTCAGTCTTAGGCTCACTAATCCTGTCTGTCTATGCTCATTCCTTTGGTTGTCCCGCCCAGTCCATTCTCCAGGACTTGGCTCATGCTATTCCCACCTCCTGGAACAGTCTCTGCCCTTCTCCTCCTCATGCCTTAAGCCTCAAAAGCCACTTCTTCAGGGGGTCTCCCCTGGTATCCACTCCGTCTGTGGCCCACAGGATGACAGGAAATAAAATAAAGAATAGATTAAATAATAAGAGAAAAAGGGAGGGAGGAAGGAAGAGCACGAATGAAGGAACATGGTTCGCACTGGAGCTCACAGCTTCTTGTGTTAAGGAGACTCTCCACAGCTTTGCATCTCCACAGAGGCACCTCTACAGGAGTAACACTCCTGGTCTCCTTCTGTCGCTTACCCAGCTTTTCTTGGAAGCAGGGTAACTACTCCGGATTACTAAGTGTGGGAGAAAGACTGGAGCATGCTTGGCTGACCTTTTCTGGCCTTTCTTTTTCAGATTCGCCTTCCCGCAGAGACCTGCAATCCTGGTCTGCAGGTCCAGGAAGGAAACTGCCTGGGACAGGCTCTGCCCCGTGGAGGGAGGTCTGGGATGGGGTGGGTGAGTTTAGTTCTGGGATGAACTATTAAGCCTTTTGCTGCTATACATCAAAGCCATAGTCAAAGCCAAAGCCATACCTCTAATAAAGTTGGTCTTATGCTCAATTGTCACCTATATCTTACGTAACAATGGTCTCCAAACCTAGGAGAATAAGAAAGGGGTATTATTTATTACTCCCTAAAGCCTTAACATACTGGTGAGTGGGCAGGAGCCTGGAGAAGGATTAAGCTAAGAATGTACAGGCCAAAGTAACACAGGGTGACTGAAGCGTCTGGAGGGACAGAGCGGGCGCTGTAAGGTTTTAAGGCTCCAGTAAGTGTGAGCCTGGCAGCATTTGACCGTGGCAATCACAGGAGCCTATTGCCTACAGAAAAAAAAATGGCTGTTGTTATGGCTGCAGGGCTGTTTTAACAGGTCCTCATGAGCATGAGTTTTCAAGACTGGTTTTACTCTATGCTTCAGACTTAATGTACAGTGAGTGAGAGGGAGAGCATAGTTTGCTCTCACAAACAATAAGGCTGCACCAGAGGAAGGGAGTTTTCCTGAAGTGAGATAGATGCAAAAAAGAAAGGGAAATGCACACATATCTAAATATTCTTAAAGAGGGGATTAGATCAGATCAGACTGGGGTTCTTTAAATATTCTTAAAGAGGGGATTAGATCAGATCAGGTTCTTTGGTTCCCAAAGAAATCCTTCAGTTCAGAAGCAGAAAGGCAAGATTTCAGACAGCTGACTGGGCTCTGAATGCTTCCATCACCACCAGAGAGAACCAGATCCAGGGAACTATTAAAAGTCCTCCTCTTAAAGCTGTCAATACTGTCTGAAATAAAAGCAACTGGGGAATATAGGATCTATGTGATATTCCTCACCCATTGTGTGCTGGGTGTGCGGAGAACAGGTCTTTTGTATCTCTAGTTCACAGATTTTCAGATGGAGGGGAAGACACTCAAGGAACTTCACCCGAGGAACCCCATTCACTCGGGCCTTGAGTAAGATGGAAGGAGCCAGGGCCTGAAGCTGATGCCCCATGAGATGAGACTTCAGGGGTCCGGGGGAGTGGATTTTGTACATGGGAAGTGATATGAACTGTTGACCTGAGGGCAGTCTGTGCAGGTTGCTCCTTCCAAAGATGGGCACAACCATATCTTCTATTCTACATGTTTTCCCACAGGGTGACCTTGATGCTCCTTCCATCAGAAGTGGGTCCACGGGCTTGACCTCCTTCTATGTTATCACTTGCACGTAATCTATAGAATCTGAGGTTGGACCAGAAAAGGCATTGAAGCGTCTACCTTGTTTGATGGGACACTCGTGTTTGAGACCCTGAGATGCCACATACAATGTCCTGAGGCCACCCCAGCGTGAGGAAGCCAAGACATTGAGACCTTCCAACCCACGAGCCAGACAGATGATGGTGCCACCACCTGCCACCAAATCACTACCTCACTTCGTAGTCTTCCCAGCTGAGGCCCCAGACATCATGAGGCAGAAAGGCTGTTCCCACTGGCACCTTTCCAAGTGCCAGGCCACAGAATCCCAAATATCATAAAATGATTGTTATTGTATGCCACTAAATTTGTGGTGGTTCATTACACAGCAACAAGAACAAGGAACCACTGGGTAAAGATTGGCACAGACTTACAAAGCTTCCACAAAATTCGGAACTATTTGAGAGGAGAAGCCTAGGAAGATTAGAATAGAATATTTAAGGCATTGTTAGATGAGCTTCAAATCAAAACGGTTACTGTGGATGCAAGGGTTTGCTTGTGTCCTGTGGGAACAGGTCAAGAGATAGACAGTTAGGACTCCAGGACAGGCACACGGAGGATGAGACACACTGAAGGGGACTGAGGGAAGATATGATAGTTTGACCCAGGTCTGGGTTACACTTTTTGTTTAAGTGGAAAATGCTTTTCAAATGAGGTGATCCAACTCAGAGAGGTGAGAGTTGACAAGATTTATTTGGACAACAGTTGCTTTTGGCAGACCCAGAAAACAGTGACTTCACTTTCTCACTGTGCTAAGAAAAAAAAAAAATCTATGTGGGAAAAACAAATGCTTGACCCCAAAAACAATGGCAAAGTAAAAAGAAAAAAGGTCAACAAAAATGCCAGCCTCACATGTGGTAGAGAAGGAAAGGGAACAATTTTAAGCAACTGATTAAACCATTTCATCACTGACAACTCAACTGAGCCTTTCTGAGGGAAGAACACAAAAAGGAAGCAAAACCCCAGAAGCACCTCCCAAACTTCAGAACAGAAGATTCAGCGGGATGATATGCCACTCAAGGCCTGAAACATCCCACAGCTGTGGAAAGACAGTATCTGCAAGAGCATGAAGTAGGAGCTGGAGCAATGGGTCGATCTTCAAACCTTCAAAATAGCTTCAGCTCAGAGACCCGCTAAGACTGACACTCAGGCTGAATCACATGTGGAATGAGGGAGAAGCTTCCTCAGGGAGCAGGATTCACAGGTCTAAGTGGTTCTGAAGCTAGAGGCAGCGGCGATGGTCCCTGAGGTACAGGATGGGAAAAAGCCCACTCACAGGAGACTGAGTGTAAACAGAGCCAGAAACCGGAGGTCAAGATGGAAATAGAACTCAAAATCTTCTTCCCACCCTTCCTTCTCTTCTTTCTTTCTTTCTTTTCTTTCTTTCTTTCTTTCTTTCTTTCTTTCTTTCTTTCTTTCTTT
>NW_024412470.1:3991785-4041098 GCF_014898765.1 Herpailurus yagouaroundi
TTTCTTTCTTTCTTTCTTTCTTTCTTTCTTTCTTTCTTTCTTTCTTTCTTTCTTTCTTCCTTCCTTCCTTCCTTCCTTCCTTCCTTCCTTCCTTCCTCCCTCCCTCCCTCCCTCCCTTCCTCCATTCCTCTCTTCCTCTCTCCCCTCTGTCTTTCTCTTACACACACACACACACACACACGCATGCACACACACACACACACACACACACACACACACACACACACGGATTAGGAAGAAAAAGTGCCACAGATAAAATATGGAGCCTAGGATGTCATTGCTGCAAATTTCTAAACTCTGTGAGTAGGCAGTAATATTTTAAATGTCACTCTCTGGGAAAGGATGCAGTGTGTTTACCAGATATGGAAATTTTAGTACATAATTAATCTCTTGTTGTGAGGTCTCTATTAGTGGAGTTAGGTATGCAGGTCTGGGTCGTGGCCAGTCTGGCACCATCTCTTTGGCACCGTGGAGACACAGAAAACAGGAGGGTGCCCTCTGTCTGCCGTCCTTTCATCTGACAGCCTTGAGTCTCTGCTATGGTCCTTACGTGGTAATAAGGGCCTGGTTTATCCTAAGTGTTGAGTTCTGAGAACCTGAATCTATCTATATTAAGGGCTCTAGGTTTGGGTTCTGTAGTTCTGTAGTTCCTTTATGTAGTTCTGTCAGACTTCTTTGAACTCTTCAAAAAGTGTGGCAGGAAATTAAGAAAATACTCAGAGGCCAAAAATGTAGTAAAAACCAAAATCCAACCAGAAGAGTTGAAGCCAGAATCTGACTTAAAGATATCTTTCTGATAAGAACAAGTGATTTTAATAGCCATATAGACACAGACGGCATAAGAGACAGAACTTACATCCATGCAAATGGGAGAGTTGGATCAGAGATCCCCTCAAAGATCAATCACTTGGTGAAAGGTTGAAGTGAAACAAAACCATCAGACAAACAAAAACTCACCCCTTGCAAAGAAGACAACAAAGAAAGGGCATGTTTCAGACTTGGTTATGGGTGAAGAGGAAAAGTGGAAACCACACCGTGGCCTTCATGTGAGAATGCAGTCTGAGTTTACATTACCTATGTTGATAACAATATCTCAAGCAAAGAATTTTTTATGTTCTCTCAAGTTGGTAATACCCTTAGGCACCCGACAGAAACAAATGCATATTTGTGTGGAAGAATGTACATCATCTATTCCTCAAAGAACTCCTTCAGAGAAAGTTCCATTGAACATGAGTGAGTTCACACTAAAAAATAATGAAACACTTAAAACACAAGAAAGGAAGCCACCTTGAGAGAAGCAGCAAAAATAATAAACAGGAAAATCAGACATGTAAAAGTTGCCAATGTTGAAATATCAGATACAGAATATAAACCAAGTATATTTAATACACAGGAATAAAGGAAGATATGGAAAATGCGAGTAAAGATAAAAGCACTATAAATGAAAAATAGCTAAAATTAAGAACTCAGTAGAAGGGGCCCTTCTCCTCCCAGCCAGAGTGTTATCAGTCAAAGTCTAATGGTGATCCTGGACTCTCACCCCTGCCCAGTGTCAACAGAGGCCAGGTGGGAATGTGGATTTCTATTCCCATCTTATAATGACAAACCCCTTCTTCTACCAGCACAGTGTCAGAGGACTGCTCAAACAGAAATTTTATTTATTTTTTTACTGTTTGCTTTTGAGACAGAGAGAAACAGAGCATGAGCTGAGGAGAGGCAGAGAGAGACACACACAGAATCCGAAGCAGGCTCCAGGCTCTGAGCTGTCAGCACAGAGCCCAACACAGGGCTCAAACTCGTCAACCACAAGATCACGACCTGAGCCGAAGTCAGACAGCTCAACCGACTGAGCCACGCAGGCGCCCCACAAACAGAAATTTTAAATAAGATCCACAGTCTCCTACTACCCCAATGTTCAGGAAGGACTCAACTGAGAATATTTCATTATACCAACACCAGGGAAATTTGTGCTTGAATGAAAAATAATACCAATGCTTGGATAACACAGATGTTAGTATGAGCTGACAAGGATTTTAAAGTAGCCATCATAAAAATACTTCAACAAGCAATTACAAATATACTTGAAATAAATGGGGGGGGGGGAAGGAGTCTCAACAAATAAAGAACTAAAAGGAAATTTTAAAACTGAAAAATACAATAACCAGGGGCGCCTAGGTGGCTCAGTCAGTTAAGCATCCAACTCTTGATTTCAACTCCAGTCATGATCTCATGGCTCAAGCGATTGAGCCCCATGTCAGGATCTGTGCTGACAGCGTGGAGCTTGCTTTGGATCCGCTCTCTCCCTCTCTCTCTGCCTCCCCCCTGCTCATGCTTGCTCTCTCTCTCTCTCTCTCCCTCTCTCTCTCTCAAAATAAATAAGTAAACATAAAAAAATGAAAAAGAAAAAGAAAAATACAATAACCAAAATTAAAAATTCAGTGGATGGGCTTGACAGCAGAGTGGAAAAGACAAAGGAAAAACTCAGCAAACTTGAAGATAGAATAACAGCAATTACCCTACAACAAAGAGAAAGTAGGGGGAAACTGAACAGGAGCTTCTGGGTTGGTGAACACATCAAGATGCTGGCAAAATGGTACACCCCAAGAGGGCATGGAAGTTCTGCACACTTTCCCCCATACCTTGCCCTGGGCATTTCTTCTCTTTGGCTGTTCCTACATTGTATCCTTTATAATGAATGCGTAATAGACCAAAAAAACAAAAGACAAATCTCAATGACTCCTGTCTGTTTGCATCTGCTGAAGAGTTTGGCCACCTACTGGATGAAAATGTGGAATTAAAGTGTGATGACAATGGTGTGAATGCCATGGCTAACAAAAATAATGCAAGTCTCAAACAGCTCAGAAGAGAAGCTGAATGTAAATACTGGGCACACAACAGAGATGGGGACTCCTCAAAAAGAGGAGACTGAAAACCACTCAAAAAACTAAAAAGCAAAGAAAATAAATGTTTTCAAAATAAGTCATGGATTAAAATTCTATTCACTCCTAAAAAAAAAAAAGTGAACAAGGTCTCAGGAACTAGAGTAACTATATCAATTATAAATGGGGGATGATAAAGAGAGGTTAGGTTTCTACACTTCACTCAAACTGGTAAAATGCTGACACCAGTACTGACACACTGTGATTAATTAGGTATGTGTAATGTAATGACGAGTATTAGATATGTGTAATGCAACCACAAACAAAGCTATGCCAAGATGCCCTCAAAAACTCAAAACAACAGGAAAATCAAAATTGAGTTCTAAAAAACGTTTAAGGAAGATAGGAAAAGGAAAACAGAAATGAAAGACGGAAAGAACAAACAGAAAATAAAGATGAAATGGTTAAGCCCTAACCTCTAATAATTGCATTGAACATAAATGGTATAGATATAACAATTACAAGGCATAAAATTGGCAGAATGGCTTAAAAAAATTCCAACTACATCCATGCCATGGAATACTACTCAGCAATACAAAGAAACCAACTACTGATATGCACAACTTGGATGATCTTAAGGGCATTATCCTGAAAGAAAAAAGCCAATTTTAAAGGTCACGTATATATGATTCTATTTACATAACATTTTTGAAATTATAATATTATGAAATGGAAAACAGATTAGTGGTTTTGAGGGCTTAGATAGGGACTCAGAGTAGGAATAAAAAATAAAATAAAATAAAATAAAATAAAATAAAATAAAATAAAAGGCAAGAGGGGTATCTTCATGGTGATGTAATCGTTCTGTATCTTGATTTTGGTGGTCACACAAATCTACACATGTGGCAAAATGAATGGCAAAGAAGCACACACACATGTTGTACCAGTATCAGTTTCAGAAAAAGTGAAGACAAATCTGAAGAATTACCTAGAATCTAAGAATGCAACACAGAACAAGAAGAAGTGGGAAATATGACAAAGCGTATACAAAATAACGGAGGATAGAGTAAGAAGATCTGCTATTACATAATTAGTGTCGCAGAAGGAGAAAATAGAAGGAACAGGGGAGGGACAAAACTAGAAGAGATGGTATCTGAATGTATAAAAGATTAAAATGCTTAGATTTGGGAAGCACAGTGATTCTCAGGTGGGATAAATAAAAAGAAATTCACGTAGGGAAATATTGTAGCAAAACTGAAGAAAACCAACAATGGAGACCTTTAAAAGGTGGAGCACATGGAAGTCTTGGTGCCAAACTTACCCAACTTGGATGTCCTGAAGGAATGACATCCATCCCAGTGGAAAACAATTCAGGCTAAAACTACTGGAGGAGCCCTGTGTCTACCAGGCAGGACTACACTCAAACAGAGACTGAGCTTAAAGTGAAGAAGATTCGGGGTTTTATGGTTTCATTTTTAAAAAATTTTTTTAATGTTTATTGAGAGAGAGAGAGAGAGAGCATGAACAGGGGAGCGGCAGTGAGAGAGGGAGACACAGAATCCGAAGCAGGCTCCAGGCTCTGAGCTGTCAGCACAGAGCCCGACACAGGGCTCAAACCCACGAACCATGTGATCATGACCTGAGCCGAAGTCGGACGCTCAACCGACTGAGCCACCCAAGCGCCCCAATTATGGTTGCATTTTGACTTGCCTTTGGTCTGTCCTTTAAATTAATAATCACAAGCTTTGATTTCTCTGAATAGTAACTCAGAAGGTCAAACATACCTAATTTGGAATTTTAATTTTTCTCTCATAATTTGATATTGTGAGGAGAATCATGTTTAAATTGGGGGCATTTTTACATTGTTGACATTGAATTCTTAAAATATCTCGATGCTATAATTTCATGTCACAATGTAATTTCTGAACACCTGTGGAGGCTCAGAGTTGATTTCACTAATATGCTTATTCTTCTAATCCGCTTCAGTCATTGGGGGCGGGTGGGATCAAAATTGCCAAGCCTTTGTCCCAAGAAGAATACCCAAAGAAAACATGGTTGGTATTGGGAGCACACAGCTTAAGAAAGTGGGCCACACAGACCTGTTCATCTAGTCCTTCAAGGAGAGTCATGAGTGAAGAGAACACATAGCAGCTGAGAGTAGGGGGAGACCTCCATTCCTCTTGTCTCATGTTTCCATGAGGGACACTCTCGGGTGGTCTCTGTCTGACCCCCTTCATTCCCTCTCCAACTTTCAGGTAAGAAGTCACTCCTGGAGTGGGAAGTTCTTCTCTCAGTGGTAGGTTTAGTTGAAAGAATGGAAGAAGCCTGGCCCAGCCCGTCCTGGGCTTTACCCTTCCAACTGTTTGCCTTCAGAGAATGTACATTCTTTGTGTGTAGGGGCCCACCTCTGCTCCCCAAGTTGTTGAGCTCTGCTTGCAAGAGGAAGGGTATGTTTACTACTGAGATGAGTGCTAGGAAGTCTATTATGATACTGAAGGTAACTTCTCCCATCCAGCTTTTATCAAGAACTGGACTACTCTTTTTATTGCTATCTGACCATCTTTGATTCCTTCATCCTCACCTAGCTCAAGCCTCAAGGTGGAAGTTATTTATTGGCTCTATAATGTCCAATCTCCTCAATTGACTCCAGTCACCAGCTATAGAGCTAGATGTTGGTTCCGTTCTTACTCTGTCCTACAAAATCTCAAGGCAGTTTCTTCAGGTAAAGAATCCTGCAGAAAACAAGTGGACCCTCCAGACAGTACTTCCTTCTCTGCCTGACTTCTCTGCCGCTCCCCCATAAGAAACAAATCTCTCGTTCTCGTTGGTCTGAGTTAGGATCATCTTTTTCCTATTGTCTTTTGGGTTGATACATTTTTAGTGTTGTCACTGCAGATAAAGAGCAAGAGCATAGATAGGCTTCATCAAAAATTACTTCCGGGGCGCCTGGGTGGCTCAGTCAGCTAGGCGTCCGACTTCGGCTCAGGTCATGATCCCACAGCTCGTGGGTTCAAGCCCCTCATCGGGCTCTGTGCTGACAGCTCAGAGCCTGGAGCCTGCTTCGGATCCTGTGTCTCCCTCTCTCTCTTTGCCCGTGCCCTGCTCATGCTCTCTCTCTCTCTCTCTCATCCTCTCTCTCTCTCTCTCTCTCAAAAATAAGTATTTTTAAAAATTAAAAAAAATTACTTTCCTCAAAATTCTCTCAAGATACCTTCTCAAAGGTAAACAATAAATATCAGGATGTGGACTTTGGAAAACATTCTAAGACAAAGGAGTCACTAGATTTATGGCCACTTATAAAAAATGATGGCACGTCATAGTCATCAGAGACAGTTACACATAATGTTTTCTAAAAACCGTGTTGACTACTGTCTCTGTCAAAAGCCTAAGACAAAGGAGAAAAATAACAAATATGTCCTTTACATCCTGTAAGCATCTGGCAAAAGAAAACCAAAAGAGTAAGTTTACTCTCACCCCACCTTCTTGGAAAATTAGGCCTATGAGCAAGGTGAATGGGTATGTCATTACTCACTAGTCAGAACTGTAGGGAAATGTTTAAAAGGCAAATCACCTTATGGCAGGATAAAGGTATGGAAATGCAAAGTCCTGGTTCCAGCATCAACTGTGAGCTAACATTAAAACATTTGGTGCCTCGGCTTCTTCATTTGCAACTTGGAAATATGAACTACACTTGCATTATTTTCATGAATGTGATAGTCTGATGTTAATACCATTACAAAGGTTTAAAATATATAATTTTTTGGAGCACCTGGGTGGCTCAGTCGGTTAAGCATCTGGCTTTGGCTCAGGTCACAAGTTTGTGAGTTTGAGTCCTGCCTTGGGCTCTGTGCTGACAGCTCAGAGCCTGGAGCCCATTTCAGATTCTGTGTCTCCTTCTCTCTCTGCCCCTCCCCAGCTCATGCTTGCCCCCCCCCCTCAAAAATAAACATATTAAAAATATATTTAAAAATAATATAATTTTTAACAGTTGAAAAATATAACCAATGCCCTTCTACAAAGTGTCATCTTAAACACTGAAAACGAAGAAAGTAACATTTACAAGAACCCTTTGAAAAATCATGCATCATGAAGGTATTACTTAACAAAAGAAAAGCATATTGATTCTTTAAAATCAGTGTAATGATACATGAGATGAAGCTCAAAATGGTTAAGTATCTTCTCCATTATCAGACCCAATACATGAGGGAAGAAGTGCTAGAACACGTGTTTTCCAGTGACTGGTCCATGTTCCCTTTGGTTCATCCTAGTAAGGATGCTACTAACTTGTCATCAGTAAGATACATGTTTTGTGTGGTTTTCCAGGAGTAGTGATGGGTCTGTATTGATCAAATGCACAACTAACAGCAAACAGTTATGAGTGTTGGTCCAGGATAAGGTGGGCTCTGTGTCATGGCTGTGAAGTAAGCAAGGGACTTGTCCCCAGGGGGGGTGTTACTAATATTTCATTCATTCTTTGCCCTTCAATCCTTGGACAATCAGTACCATCCACTGCCACCAAGCACTATGTCGACAAGTTCACACACACAATATAATTTCATCCTTGCAACATCTTAAAAGATAGACACTACCCACTTTACAGACAGAGAAACTGAGGTTTAGAAAGTTTGAGTATCTTTCTAGAGGTCAGTCAGCTACTGGGATTCAATTTTTAGTGTATTAATTGGCACTTTTTGACATGTTATTTTGTGATTATTGCTGAGCAAATTTTCAGTGTTTTTGTTTGTTTGTTTTGTTTTTGTTTTGTTTGTTTGTTTGTTTGTTTGTTTTGGTGAAGCAGAGTAGGTCTTTAATTAAGGGCCTAGACTCAACCTTGTAATTTCTTTGTGCCCTACCATGAACTACCTGTATGACCATGGACCTGACTCAACCTCTGTTTTCTTGTCTGTAAAATGGAAATAGCAAATATTCTGTCACAATACATATAATTCTGCAAATCAATGCAATACGTTCTAATTATTTCATAAGACATGGAGCTCTCCAAATGTATGCCACACAGTGCCGTGACTATTGTCTGTACATTTCCCGAGTGCCCGACAACCCATGGATGTCAATAAACACTTGGTTTTCATTAACATTTAACTCAGATATCAGAATAGCCTCTGCATGTTAGAAGAAAATGGCTGAGAACAAGGAACTGGTTTACCCTTCTTTTTTTTTTTTTTCCCCTTCAGTTGAATTTGACTTCACAAATGTGAAATAGCACCTATTTTTCAATCTTTTGTTAATCTTTCTTATTCACTCCCTAGAACTGACCCAGAACGCTGTAATTGGGCAAAAAGAGAGAGGAGGGGCTCACCAAGCTGTCATGAACACATGGAAAGAGATGTAAGGGAATATAAGGAGCATCTAGCATGGGAGAGACACTGTAATCTACAATAGGTGTGTGTGTGTGTGTGTGTGTGTGTGTGTGTGTGTGTGTGTGTGTGTGTACACTTACCACTGAACCCTCACGTGGAAGTTAATTGTTCAAAATCCAACACAGTGCTTGGAAAACAACAGCGTCAGGCATGGACAAGTGGCAAAGTAACAGGTTCGGGAATTAAGCATGATTCTTAAAATGATGTAATAATATTGTAAACTCCCAATCATTCCTGTGAACTAGACAGAGAACTCAGGGAAGCTCTGCCCAGAAAACTTTCCCTTTCCAGTTTGGAAAGCTGTGTTCCATGGTGCAGTTTCTGACCTCTTATTCACTCCCCGGTATTTGCTACTGGGAGATAGGAAGCCGATTCCCCCTTGCCTCTCCTTAAACTCTCAGAGCCTTGCTTATTTTGCTGGTTTCTGGATCAAATTTGCTCTACAAGGAAAGGAAACCAGATTTGCTTTCAGGGTCTACAGGACTGTCCATGTGAAAGGCTCCCATCAGGCTATGGTATTGAGTCTTAACTAGTACTGAGTCTAAATTAGAAGCTTGTGAGAACAACCAATCAGCAGTGTGTTAACAACCTTCCACAACAGCGTGCCTGGTTGATTACTGTGCTGTCACTGCCTCCAGCGATTTGGCTGGAGAAACATAATGCCAGAAAGGTGGCTAAAGGGACAGGGACAGGGAGGGTGGGAGGAGGAGGCTGGGGGGTGGGGGGAAGAGGAGAGAGACAGAGAGAGAGAGAATGAACACAATTTGGACTCAAAACGAAAACAATTTAAATAAATTCAAAGGAAAGGCATTTTGTAAATAAAATAAAATAAAATAAAAGTAATAAGCAGATATTTCAGATATAAATTGTTCACCTATAAATTACATAAATGGCAAGGCTAATATATCCCAGACAGATCTACACAAAACTGTCTTTGGTTTAAAATAAGGCCAATGTATATAAAGGTATCTGTTCAATATAGGGCGAGTACATAGAGAGTTACAGTAGTTATATTTTAAAGAAAACTCAACTTTTAAAAACAAAACAAAACATAAAAGACAATGTGAAAGTCAAGGAAAATCAAGGAAACAAGGAGTAGGAAAAACTGTAAGCACAGCAGATTTAGTCCTTAAGTCTAGAGAAAGAAAGCTGGTGTCACATATTTCTTGGGATCTGAATCTATGTGTTGTTTTAACCCCTTGCTCTTTCCCCAAACACACATGTAACCATCTACATTTCAGACTTTCCCCCTTGTTTGTTTTTTCTTCCATGCTTGTGATTTTTACTTTTTTCATTTTTGCCTTTTACTTTAGCCAAAAATACCTGCTCCCCTATCACTTTTCATGTCAGGGATGGACTCATGCCAGAGAGGGATTGACCCAGGGTTTCCGGGGTCCTTCAGCTGAATCTTCTACATTCTTTTCTCCCAGGGTTTTTTGTTTTGTTTTGTTTTGTTTCGTTTGTTTTGTTTTATTGTTTAATTTCTAGCTCCATCTGTCTGATTTTCCAACCTTTCTTACTCCTTGAAACTCACGGATATTTTAAAGTCTTAACAGTTTAGACAGTCTATTCTATTAATATTTAGAGTTAGTGATCTTATGTTTTACTTTCCTATGACCTCAGACAGCACATGTAACTGATACAATTCCCACATCAGACGGATCCAGCAGAACCAGTTAAAGATCCACAGAACCAAAAGAGACTGAAGACTTGCTAAGTAAAAACCCTTTCTGGCCACAGATCCCACAGAAGCAGTGATAGATTATCCTGACTCTGATCACTAACACAGGAGGGACCACAGCACTGCAAGCTAGAGTTCTAGGCATACAGAAATCCTTTATCCTAAATGGACGTCAAATCTTCTGAAGTCAAGAGTCATTGTTCTCTCATATTGTATACCTCCTGGTATCAATTAATGTGTATGGATTAATCAATTTCTCCTTGAAATGGAAGACAATTAAAATGGGGTAATGTCAGTTTCTGAGATTCATCCAAATGTTTACTTTAAACTTATTTAGGTAATGGGAAAGATACCAAAATGTATGTTTTACTAAAAGTGCTAAGTACATAACTCAATAAATGCAAAACAAAGTAGCTATCCTAAAATTACTTGGAGGGTTTACACATTCTAAAATTTCTACCAGAAGAATGCAATACCAAAAGCTATCAAAAGAAAGTGAACACAGAATGTGGTTCTTAAATCATTAGCTCTATGTGTATACCTATCACTGTACTTAATTGTATAAAGTAGAATATTGTGTAGCATCCAACCCTTCAAAAGAAGATAGATATTCTGGAATTTAGGCAATAGAAACTGATATGATCAGGGTGAAATATTTGTCTTAAGCCTCTTTTTGTTGTCTTAGCATGGACATAAACATTAGAAAGCAGCACTTCCCAAACAAGAGCTAATCTAAGACCTATATGACAATAATTCAATTTATAATAATAAAATTATACTTGTCTGTCAATTCTCACATTGGTCAGAGTCAAACCTTTTGCCTAAAATTTTTTTATTGTATGTATATTTTTGCCTAAAATATATCATATGTCTGAAACACAATGGTAAGTTTAGTGATGATGACACTTCCAAAGCTGAAACTAACCATTTGTTTGAAATCCACTTCCTTGCCTTAAAATTATACTTAGCAATAAGAAATATATTTTTCTTACATCAGATATGTGGATTTTATAATCTGGAGTCTCAAGTAATAATTTCTACATGATGACTGATGTAAACAAGGCTTAGGGTCTCAAATTAACTAATTGTCTTTTTAAAAGGATAAGGTTTTAACTGATTCATTAAATTGAATAAAGATATAGGTTCTATTTTCTTCTTTGTTCCCTTTTATCCTTAATACATACTATAGGTGCTCTCATAACATACATTCTACTAATCGGGAAATTTAGACAGAGATAGCATAAAAGACTGGACCTAGCGGCCATAATTTACACTGGGAGCAAAGGCAGAAGGAATAAAATGAAAAATGCAAACCCAGAGAAAACTGATGAGCATCAAATAAGGAAAATCTTAAAATTTCTTCAAATTCAGATGAGCAATTAGAATTCAATAATACTGGATTATTACATAATTCAAAGGCTTGCATTGTGATTTTTTTCTAAGTTTATTTATCTTGAGTGAGAGAGAGTGGGAGAAGGGCAGAGAGAGAGAGAGAGAGAGAGAGAGAGAGAGAGAGAGAGATTCCCAAGCAGGTTCCACACTGTCTGCACGGAGCCCAACACAGGGCTTGATCTCACAAACCATGAGATCATGACCTGAGCCAAAACTGAGAGTTTAACCGACTGAGCCGCCCAGGCGCCCCATGCATTGTGATTTTTAAAAAAAAACAAGTTACTCTTTACCAACTGTCTGTTAAGTGCTAAACACTCAGGATCTCACTTGGTGCTTCCTACTTTCATATTACCTGTGGGCAGACAGGCTAGCTGAGCTAACTCGAATGCTGCCCTGGGGTAAAGCCATGATTTGAACCTGGTCTGTTCATGCTATGGGACTCTTTTAAAAAGCACTGGAAATTTCTCTCTTCTGCAAGAAGCTCTTTATATATATGTTTAATTCCTACTGTAGGAATAAAGAAACATTTTCATCTAATGATTTATCATTTGGATCCATTGCTTTAGAGTCAACTGCTCTCTCCCAAGATTTAACTCCATTTTTTGACAGATGACCAATGAGTGGAACCCACTCTTAAGCCCTTCCAAAAGTTTCATGTGTAAATAGTTTTTCTTTTTGTCAAATAGAATGGATGCACACAATAAGTACAAATATTTCCATCTTAAAAAGAACTAAGTTCACTAGATCATCTCCTTTATTTTTTCTCTCCCCATTTTCTGTAAATTCTTCCAGTATATAGTCCTATGAATTTGTCAGCCAAGACACTTGTTTGACCCTTTGCTTGATATCAGCTGGTTAGAGGGCCCAGTATTTTCTTAAACATATTTTATGGGGACTCTAAAATATTATTTTTAAATTCAAACACAGCCGTGTCGCATCTGGCCACTAATTAAAGGAGACTGTTTTCAATGCCACATCCGCTTTCTTTCAAATTGCTCCCTTCATGGCTCTGCTCAGTACCTTTACTCCCTGTCTACCTCTCTGAACACTTTTCATTCCTGGTGACTAAAAATTAAAGCCCCCAAGATCAAAGCGGCTTGTGGCCACCCAGCTTACCAGGAAATTTGGCCTGGAAGCAACTCCTTTGAGAAAGATCTTTTGTGAAGTCATGGACATGAGGCCGACCAAACGAGCTGGGCCTGTCTCAAAAGCACCGTCAGAGGCCCCCGCAGACAGCACCAGCCACGAGGCTGACCACATCTGCTATAACATCTAAGGAGCTATTTACCTGTTTTAGTGTCTCCCTGGGGCCTGTGTGCCGTACAGTAACAGCAGTCCAAGGTGACATAGTTAAGGACACTGAAGAAGAGGCCAATAACTCCAGCACTGAGAACCAGCAGTGGCTCCTCTGTCTTCTGGGGATCGATATACCTCTTGACAGCTTCCACCAGGATGCTGAACATCAGAGCCACGGCAAAAATGGAGTTGCCAAACGCTCCCACCACATCTGCCCGGAGAAAGCCGAAAGTGCTCTTCCTGTGCCGTTTTATCCTGCTGGCCCTCACGCCAAGCCAGGCAATGATCATGGAAACAAAGTGGGAGAGGACGGCGAAGGCATCGGAGGCCAGGGAGAGGGAGTTGCCTATGTGGGCGATCACCAGCTCCATCACAAACAGGAGGACGCTCACCGCGCACAGGAGGACTAACCGGAAGCTTCTTCCCGAGTATCGCCCCATGGCGCCTCGCTCTCGGGCAGCTCCTCACCCCTCTCTTGGGAAGGGTAACTCTCCCCTTCAGCCTTGCAGCACTTGTCATATTTGGAAATCACCTTTTATAGGCTGCTATAAAGCCATAAAACAGTTTAAAGGGCAATTAAGCAAGAAATGTCACGTGAGCTGGGACTTACGGAAAGTGAAGGCACGGGCTTCCGATGCAGACTTGAGGGGCTTCTTTCATTCATTGTGTGTTTATGCACAAAAGCCAGGAGCCTCCGGATCTTTGAATTGGGCAGAAGTTCATCTGTGGCTTTGGCCTTTCCAGCCTCGGTGTGTGCAATAGCTACTGTGGTGGGTCAAGCCGTTTGTCATAAACAATCGGGTCTTGTCTGCCTGGTGGGTAAAAAATATGAATTCTGTTAACCACATGGAACAGGGAACATTCTAGGGGTCTCTAATCTACAGATCAGAGCTACAAGAAGTCAAAGCCAAAGAGGCTAGGGTGATTTTTCTACTGTCGTGTCCACTAATCTGGAATAACAAGCACCCTACTTCCAAGCATTCTCCACAAATAAGACAAGAAAAACATTCCTCATGTTCAGAAAAGATAAAACACCGTTAAGCCGAAGGAGCTAAAGCCATGATCCCAGTTAGCTTCAGGAAGAAAGCTAAATTAGAATAACTCAATTTAGCTGATGCAAGCAAATTTTTTTGTTTTTAATCTTATCAATGTGTCACTTGTAAATCATAACGATTTTCCAGGTCCCGAATATCTAAAACAGTAGCGGCCTCTATTGTTTTGAGTAGACTCCCTACAGTCAATCCTATAGAGGAATGCAGATTAAAATTACTATACCCAATCTTTTCTGAATTAAAAAAGTCTGACTGCTATGGTTAATTTTATGTGTCCATTTGACTGGGCCACCAGGTGCTCAGACATTTGGTCAAACATCATTCTGGCATGAGATTGGTATTCCAATTGGTAGACTGAGTGCCAGATTGCCCTTCTCTGATGTAGAAGAGCCTCATGCATTCAGTGGAAGGAATCAACAGAACTTCCCCCCTACAAGTAAGAGAGAATTGGTCCCGTGACTGTCTTCAAGTGGAAACACTTGGCTTTCTCCTGCCTTCAGGCTTAAACCCCTACATCAGCTCATCCTCAGTCTCGAGCCTGTGGTCTTTCACTGGACCTGCTCCAGTGAGTCCCCTGGTCCTCGGGCTTGCCGACTCACCTTGCAGATCTTGGGACTTCTCAGCCTCCGCCATCGCATGAGCCAATTCTTTTAATGCATCTTTCTATTTATATACACACCATATTGGTTTTTTTTTCATCTGGAAAACACTGACAACTTAGATGCAGCCCTAGTAATTTCCTCAGCATCTCAGAAATAATCTCCTGGTCAGCTGATACTCTAACATTGGGACTTTGAATGAGATTATGAAAATTACTGCACTAAGACTACCTCACTCGTCCATTCACGCAACAGATACTAAGTTCCTACATGTCACACATGGTTCTAGACTCTGGGGAGACGGCAGTGAATAAAACAGAGGAAAGCCTCTGTCCTCAAGAAGCTTACATTCTAGTGGGGGAGGGAGATTAATTAACAAATTAATCATAAAATCTACTGAATGTCAGATGGTAATAAGAATAATGGAGACAAATGAAGCAGAGAAGAGGGATACAGTGTTGGTATAGGGGTGGGGGTGTTATTTTAAATAAAGTCAGGTAAAAATTGACTGAGATGTTCTTGAGTAAGATCTGAATGGGGGACGTGGGTGGGCTGTAAAAAAAAAAAAAAAAAGAAAGAAAGGAAGGACGAGACTGAGCCATGAAGATGCCTGAAAGCAGTTCTTTCTTAGGCAGAGGAAGCAGAGAGCATGGGAAGTTCAAGGAGCAGGGAAGGAGCTCAGTGTAGTTGGAGAGGAGTGACTGAGGGAGACAAACAGGATGTGGGGTCTGAGAAGCAATGGGGGGGGGGGGGCGGGGGAGGATCATGTAGTATCCTGAGATGGGAGAGCTGAACAATGACAAGACCGAATTCACGTTTTAAAAGAATCTTTGGATCCTGGGTTGAGATGACATGAAAGCCGAGGAACCTGTTAGGAGACTGTGGCAATAATCTAAACAAAAGGCCGGTGACTTGGACCACGTGGGAAGTGGGAAGACCCAGGCAGAACCGGCCACGTAATCCATGGGCTTGGGTACCAAATGAAAGCGCAAAGCCCTTTGTTGAAAAATTACTAGGAAATTTTAAACGGTGTGGTCACTATGAGAAATAGTATGCCAGTTCCTCAAAAAATGAAAAATAGAATTGCTGTTTGATCCAGTAAGTCTACTTCCTGGTTATAAAACCGAAGGAATTGAAAGCAGGGTCTGTGCATCATAACAGCACTACTCCCAGCAGCCAAGAGACGGAAGCAGGCTACGTGTCCATTGACAGATGAAAGGATAAAATGTGGTGGGAGTGTGTGTGTGTGCACATATGTATACATACAATGGAATATTATTCCACCTTAAAAATGAAGGGAATTCTAACACGTTACTATATAGATGGGCCTTGCGGACACCAAGCTACGTGAAATAAGTCAGGCACAAAAAGACAAATATTGAAGGATTCCACTTTTATGAGCTATCGAAGGCAGTCAAATTCATAGAAACAAAAAGTTAGAATGGTGGTTGCAGGGGCTGGGGGGAGGGGGACATGAGGGAGTTGTTTAATGAACATAGCTTCAATTCTGTGAGATGGAAAAGTTCTGCTAATTGGCTACCCCAAAATGCAAATATACTTAACACTGAAGCATACACTTAAAAATGGTTAGGATGGGGGCGCCTGGGTGGTTCAAGTCTATTAAGGATCCGACTCTCGATTTCGGCTCAGGTCTCGATCTCATTGGTCGTTAGAGCCAATAGCATTTGCTGGGCAATTGGATGAGAGGTATGAAAGAGAACAGTCAAGGTGACATTAGGGCTGTGGCCTGATGTTGCAAGTGAGATGGAAGTAGGACAAAGGTGACAGCTATAGGATTGGGGGTGTAGGGGAGCAAGGAGCAGAAATGACGTTGTTTGGTATATCTATTAGACAGCCGGGCTGAAATGCTACATAGGGTGTCAAGTAAGAAAGTTTGGAGTTCGGGGGAGATGAATAGGCTAGGAATATATGAACTTGAATGCTGACAATATACTGCAGGAGGTCACCAGGGAAATGAGAGAAAATTGCAAAGAGAAGGCAATACGAAGAGATGAGAGAGAAGGACCAGAGAGGTGGAAGGGAAAATGGGAGGGTATAGTATTTTCAAGGCCAAGGAAGAATGTGTTTCAAAGAAGAGGAGGCATCAGCCGGGCCAAATGCTGAGAGTAAACGGGAGGAGGACTGGAAGCGATGGCTCGTATTTCACATTACGGACGCCACTGGTGGCCTGAACAAGAGGGCAAATGAAGTGGGTTCAGAACAGACAAGGGAAACAGGAGCTGGCAAGTACAGACAGCTTTATTTTCAGGCTAAAGGGATAGGGAATCGACAAGTTGGGGAAGATGACGGCATGTACCCACACAAGAGGGTAGATGCAGTGGTGGGAGGTCCTGGTGGGTCCATTTTTTTTTTTTATTAAAAAAATTTTTTTAACATTTATTTTTGAGACCGAGCATGAGTGGGGGAGGAACAGAGAGAGAGGGAGACACAGAATCCAAAGGAGGCTCTAGGCTCTGAGCTGTCAGCACAGAGCCCACTGCGGGGCTTGAAACCACAAACTGTGAGATCATGACCTGAGCCAAAGTCTAACACTTATCCAACTGAGCCCCCCAGGCGCCCCTGGTGGGTCTATTCTTATTGTCTCTATCTTCTTGATGAAACCGAAATCGAGACGACCAACTCGAAGTCAGAAAGGGGAAATCTGGAAAAATTGAGGGGAAAAATGTAGGAAATAATTGTCCAGGAGAGTGACAGAATGAATAAATGAGGGAAATACAGTATAATGACATTTTTACCACATAATTCTGTTGTTAGCACCGTCACCAGCCTGTATATCCCCCAAGCTCCTCGCTCATTCAACACATTCTTCCCAGTCACAAAGTTTGCTTTCGGGAACATAACTAAAATATATTGTGAGATATCCCCATTACATGAGACTCCTTTAAAACAGTTTTATATCATTTCAGCACTACGGATGTTTCAAACTCTTGAATCCTCCAGTAAAGTGAAACGGAGGCACCGTTTTCACATCGCCTGCTGAGCCAGGGGAATGTGTTTGTCTCTGTGATTTCAAGCCTGAGGTGTGGCAGGATCGGGTGGACCTCATTCTCCAGCTATTATCATCTTGAGTACAGGGGTTGTTGTCAGCACGCTGCTGTGGGCAGGGATGATCCTGCCATGTCTCCGTGAGGGTCACCGAGGCAATGCCCCCCTCTTCACAGTGCTCAGCCCCAGTTCCCTGCTCCACCTCCCTGTCCACTCGATTGCCTGCTTTTGCAGCTGAACTAGATAACTTCAAGGAGATAGAGCCAAGAAGAGGAAAACTCATGTTTGGCTCTACTTGCTGCTGTCTGCTTAGGCACTTTGCACAAAGCAGGCGCTCAAATTTATTAAATAAATGGCTGGAATTTTCTAGACGCGGCGAAAGTGACAAGCAAAAGGCCGAAGATTTGGTAGCGGTAGCTGCCTCCCCAAACTTCTGATGCTCCTGACACCCCCCTGAAAACCACAGCTTTATGACAGATGACTAATATTTATAACTACAATCAGATACCAAATAGGGGGACAGGCACAGACCCTCCAGTCAAAATGCCTTCTCTCTGCTTGTTGCTGATCTCAAGCCTCAAAGCCTCCCCAGCAGGAAGCCAGAGAAGTTGCTGTTACTAATTTTCATGAAGGTGTCAAATGATTTACTGGCATTAGGAACTATTTTGAACAGCCATGGGTGAACCTAGAAATTGCTATCCTATAATATACACTAGCAGGTCCTAGTGAGCACAGCCAGCAATAATATACCTTGACCTATTTGTTTTCTTCTTGTTGGAACAAACACAAGGCACACGATCACTTTTGTGACTGTTGGTCATGTATCTAATTAATGGCTGTCATCTGCAAGTAAAATACTGATCATTTCTTAAAGGATATCACTTGGATTCAGGTTTAGCACCCTCTTGAAAAGCACCACCACTCTTCAGATGTTTGAAAAAGTTTTGGTATTTTAGTTGAACCTCAGTTTGAGAAAGAAAGCAATTTATCACAAGCAGATTTTGGAGGAAGGATTCCTTCCTCAACATAATTATTTGGAGGTTCCTTTAAATAGTGAATACCTTTAAAGCAGCAAACTTCAAGCTTTTCTGTGATTAGTTCTACTCATCTGAAGCTTCAAAAAATAGCCTGGGGTTTGTCTTTGCTCCGATGATTGCCACTTCCTCCAAAATGGCCTTGGGCTATGGGACAAAATGTGGTCATTAGTTTCTGATCTACTTTTCAGGCTTTTGTCATGGATCCACTAAAAAAACCTTGCGTTTTAAAGCATTTATGTTTGCAGGACAAAAAAAATCAGAGGCTAATTATTGTTAATTAAAGCTACAAATTAGGAGCAACTTCCAGTTGACTCTGTAAGGTCATTAACTAACATTAGCTATTATTTTTTAGTGTGTGTTAGGCATTGTTCTAAGTACTTTATAAGGTAGAGTAACTCTGGTGAAGCTATTAGACGTCTCTCCATTTTATAAACGAATAGGTGGTTTACACAGCTACTAAAGGTAGAAAAAACAAGATAAAGCATTCTGTATTGCCATAGCTTAATAAGAAATTGATTCTGACAGAAATGTGTCTTATGTATTTACCTCATTCATCTATATGAATACATACTCAAAACATCAGTCTTGAAGATATGCTATATTTAATCTGCTTTGATAATTTCCTACCAACTTAATAACAGTTTTGCTGTGTTCTCACACATAGCATATACCAAAACCATGAGGTTTTGCATATGCTGTTCCCTCTGCCTGGAATGTCCTTCCTTTTCTATGTATTAAAATTCTACTTATCCTTGGCACAAGAACAGACACTCAGATCAATGGAACAGAATAGAGAACCCAGAAATGGAGTCACAAACGTATGGCCAACTAATCTTTGACAAAGCAGGAAAGAATATCCAATAAAACAAAGACAGTCTCTTCAGCAAGTGGTGCCGGGAAAACTGGAGAGTGACATGCAGAAAAATGAAACCGGATCACTTTCTTACATCATACACAAAAATGAACTCAAAATGGATTTCAGACCTGAACGTAAGACAGGAAGCCATCAAGATACTCGAGGAGAAAGCAGGCAAAAACCTCTTTGATCTTGGCCGCAGCAACTTCTAACTCAACACGTCTCCGGAGGCAAAAGAAACAAAAGCAAAAATGAACTATGGTGACCTCATCAAAATAAAAAGCTTCTGCACAGCGAAGGAAACAATCAACAAACTAAAAGGCAACCGACAGAATGGGAGATGTTTGCAAATGACATATTAAAAATAGAACCTATGACCCAGCAATTGCACTACTAGGTATTTATCCAAGGGATACAGGTGTGCTGTTTCGAAGGGGCACAAGCACCCCAATGTTTATAGCAGCACTATCAACAATAGCCAAAGCATGGAAAGAGCCCAAATGTCCATCGATGGATGAATGGATAAAGATGTGGTGTATATATATAATGGAGTATTGCTCGGCAATCAAAAAGAATGAAATCTTGCCATTTGCAACTACATGGATGGAACTAGAGGGTATTATGTTAAGCGAAATTAGAGAAAGACACGTATCATAGGACTTCACTCATATGAGGACTTCAAGATACAAAACAGATGGACGTAAGGGAAGGGAAGCAAAAATAATACAAAAACAGGGAGGGGGACAAAAACGTAAGAGACTCTTAAATGGAGAACAAACAGAGGGTTAATGGAGGGGTTGAGGGAGGGGGGATGGGCTAAATGGGTAAGGGGCACTAAGGCATCTACTCCTGAAATCATTGTTGCACTATATGCTAACTTGGATGTGAATTTAAAAAATAAAATTAGAATTAAAAAAAAAAAACATTATAAATGGTATGCCTAGTAATCTTAGACATGTAAATATGCAATACTCAAATAGTAATTTACCTGGGTTTTAGAATTACCAATTGACTTTTACGGTCTTATTTTAATTTATATTTTCTTTTTTAGCAATGAGTATGTATAACTTTTCAATAAGCAAAATTATTTCTTTGAAAAAATAAAACAAGTTCACCCAGAAAAAAAATAATAAAAGTCTACTTATCCTTCAAAACATGATTCAAAATTCAAGTCCTTTTGAAGCTTATTCCTTTTATTGGTGTATTTATTACTACAAAGTGGGAAAGTGTTTTGGAATGGAGCCCCAGAGAGATTTACCTAGTTGACTAGAAATGAGTAAAAGGCATTCCAGGCAAAGGGACAGAGACAGAGATGGGAAATGGCACATTGTTCACAAGAAACCCCAAATGGTTAGGTTGCATAGGGCTTTGCTGGATTGGTTGAAGAAGAGAGACTGGTCAGATAGGCTGAACCAGACTTGGCTATAGCATTAATATTTTATTCTGTTACTGATGGTGAGCCCTGAAAAGCCTTTTAAGGGGAAGGGAGACATCTTGGTACATTGTACATTAAGAAAGAAAACACCTGTGGCAATGTGGGGCCCGCCTGAGACAAAACTCCGGAGGCCAGTGTACGTAACTGACGTCAGAGGTTAACAGACACGAGGCAGTAGAGGCATCTGCGAAAGGGGAGACCCAGGAGACACGAGTGGGAATGGCGGGGGATGTTGTGCTGGTGAAATGAACACAGCAGACGGTGTGTTGGAGAGGCTAAGATGACTCCGGTTCTGGTTTAGGTTACCAGGTACATTTCGGAAATGTGAAGCCCTTTAGCAGGAAATACTGTAGGAAGAGCAGGTCTGGGAGTGGACGGTGAAACGAGGGTTTTGGGACAAATAGCCTGAAAATATGATGGGAACATTCGAGGGGCCTGAGGATGCAGCTGGAATAAGGTCTAGAGCTCAGACCTAGAGAAAGAATGTTGGCTGGAGTCATCCTATTTGTGTTCTGTCAAACCATGGGATTAGAGGAGGTAGACTAGGCAGCACCAGAAAAGGGCCAGGCCAGGTACAGAAGTTTAGCCTAGGAATGCCTAGGGAAGAACTAAGAAAAAGAATCAGAGTGGGAGGGCAAGTCATAGGAGTAATTTTAGTAAAAAAAAGAAATGTTTTATAGCAGCAGAAACGCAGCAGAGTGATATGGGAAGACAAGAGACTGAGACGTTAGCTTGGGTCAGAAGTGGCATTAGGGGTCGCAGGGAAAATGGCGGTGAGGCAGAGGCAGGGCGGGAGCAGACAAGTGCAAAACAAGAAGCGGAAGTGAGGGGGTTATGCCTCCTTCAGAAACCATGGCCTGTTGGTGAAGACCCCACAGAAACTAGCAGTAACGAGAGGGAGGAAGAAGCTCACGGGAAAGGTATGGGGTTTCTTTGTTTTTCGGTCCATTTGTGGTTTTGTTTTGTCTTCTAAACAGAAAGATTTAGGACAATTTTAGATTCAGGAGAAGGAGTGTAGGAAGAGAAGGACTTCAACATACAAGAAACGAGAGGACTGCTTGTTCGAGGTCTGAAACATGAGGGACACTGGGTTCCCAATTTTCTTCATCTCTTTGTAAGGACGTCCTGTGGTACATAAATCATGTATTTCAGAAATAAATGAATACATAAAACAGTATTAATTCATGATATTTATTACTGGGGTTGTTTACAGAAAAGCCTTTTTCCCACTGTTAATTTAGGCCTAAGAAGAAGGGGTCTGTGTCTCATGTGACCTCCCATTAGAACTTTTATTTTAAAAAATCATAAAACTGTCTATATCTGGGAAGATATTAATATCAATTTTTTTAAAAAGTGCGGAGGGTTGGAGATAGGAGTTTTGCTTTATCCCTTAGTAACTACGACCAAACAAGGTATAGAACTTGGCAGGGTTCTTGCCACAGACGCATCTGGCTCCCGGCTGCAGCTCACGGAGCGGTGTGAAGGGGATGCAAAGACTTTTAGCTCCCATGGATGGAGCCCCAGGTTCAAGATCTTGATCTCTGAAATTAAAAACAAATTAAGAATTCCACTCATTTATGCTCTAAATTCCCATTCTTTTTCACTGCAATACTCACAAGTTCTGTTAACTACATTTACCTAGCAGTGGTCTTTTTGATCCAGTCTTCACAGTCAATTTCCCCACAGAATGGAATCTGAGCAATCTAATAGAAAAGAAAAAATATTCTGGGTTCAGAATTCCATTCCGTAAAAGGAATACCTGAGTTGAAGCAAAAAGGACACGTCTCCCATGGTACCTGTTTCAGGCCACGGTACCTTTCCAAACCTGCAAGAAACTCTGCTCAGAGGCGTAAGGGATGGGAAAATGTTTTTGTCCCTCTATCCAAAACCCATACACTGTAAAGCAACACGACAAAACATCTTTGCCATACGCGTCAATGTCCAAATAAACTGGCTACAACACAGTGCCCGAAGAGCGGAAAGAAAGGATCGGTAGACCTGAGTCCTGCCTCTCACTGTACTGCTCTCATTTCAGATCCGGACACTACCTGCTCTGCCTAAGTGACCAGTTGCAAGTAGGACAGAGGAGAGATGATGAATAATAAACTGATTTTTAAACTGCCATTAACGATAACAATGAACAATCAGGTAAACCTCGCTTTATGCCATAATGCGATAGGCAAGTGAATCACTTTTAAAGTCCAAGGGTACTCAAAGTCAAAAATAATTTGTATCAGAAAAAAATAACTTCTCAAATTTTCTTTTATAGATCATACAGAATAATGGGCAGAATCAAGAGAGCTGGGATTTTACCCTAATTTTGAAATTCACTGCATATTTGAAACTCTCTAGCTCTGAATCTTCTTTTGTAAAATGCGTGTTGGACTAGACAAGAATTAAGAGTTCTCTCAGCTGTAAACCCTAAACTTTTCATAGCATGTCTACTTCAAAGTGAGGTTTGTATGCAAGAACAATTATGTAACAATCCTACAGAAAGTTCCTGGAGATCAAGATTAGCAGTGGGGAGATCAAAGATGGGGACAATCCCCAGACATTAGTTTAAAAAGTTAGAAAGTTATCTAGCTCCCTCATCAATTTTTTTTTTTAATGTTTATTTTTGAGACAGAGACAGAGACAGAGAGACAGAGAGAGAGAGAGAGAGAGAGGGAGTGTGTGTGTGTGTGTGTGTGTGTGTGACCAGGGGAGGGGCAGAGAGAGAGTGGGGGACAGAGGATCTGAAGAGGGCTCTGCAATAACAGCAATGAGCCCAAGCTCAACTCAGGGCTTGAACTCACGAACCGCGAGATTATGACCTGAACCGAAGTCGGACGCTCAACCAACTGAGCCACCGAGGCGCACCCCCTCATCAATTTCTGATCAACTACTTTGAGCCACACATTCCATACTCAAATCATGACCCTCTTGCAAACCCCTTATAAGGCACTGGGAATTTAGTTAAACATACTTCAAAAGGTTTCTCTAAGAAGTAAAGTGAAAGTAACAGTAGGAAATTATAAGAAGAACAAGTAATTCATCAGGTGAACATTCTGCAGGATAAGAAATAGTTAGTTATCCGTCTCTTATTCAACAAAATGTGTTAGCCTAATTCCCAAAATTGGTCAACTGTTATTTTGATAATCTGCCTTAAGACAATAAGGAAGTGATAACTTGCTAGGAAAATCCCGGCAGGGTAGTGGGGGGTGGGAGGGAATGAGTGGGTGAATAGAAGGTGTAAGGAATGGTATTAGTAAGGATTTTGAAACATTTTAATAAAAATTGTTTATGCGATGAAAGTGGAAGCAAAATAAACTTAGATATATAAGGGCTGAAATAACCCAAAGTTACCCCCCTGTATTGAAATTTGGTAAATCATTAGCATTTGTACAAACAGAAAGCATGAAAAGAATGTACATTCATAAAAGTATTGTTTAAAATTCATTACAAAAAACAGAATGGGAGGAAAACTTGGAACCACTGTCACTGTGCAATGATAAAAATATTAAGACTTAATTACAAAGAGGGTCTTTGGATTATAAATTTAAATTTGGTCTCTTAGAAAATTTTGCTTTTATTTTTAACCCACAACACAACTATATTTTCATTACTTTAACAAATTCTACAGTAAGTGGTCTTATTTTCTTTTTCCCTAAGAAAAAATTACTGAGGCTTGAGAAGGAATTTCTAAAATAATTTTTAAAATTTAAAAAATGCCATAGTATGGAAAAATTCAACTGAAGTTATTTAAACTCATAAATGATAATTTTGTAAAAATGCATGTTTTAATTCTTTGTAGCTTCAAAGTAAAGTGTAGGTGATAAGACGTGAAATTTCTATTTATGCATATAATTCATTAATATGAAAGGAAAATATATATTTTTAGCCTATTTATTCAACCACAGAAAAGTTTTTAACTTTTATTTTTTATTATTTCTATATGCTTTAAAAAGATACAATTTTCCACAATGTATAATATCTTGAATTCTGAAGCAGAAAATGTTAATGATGAGAAATATCAATACTCAAAAATCATAGTGATCAACAGATTAGTAACATACATCAAGACTAAAAAAATTATACATAAATAACATTTGTTTTTCATCTAATTATACTTTTGAAAAAATTTACTGAAGTTCTATAAATCAGATCTAATTTTTTTTTTCATTTATACCAACAAAGAGTAGAAAATCAAACTTTCACCTACATGCAAGTTCCAAAGATCCCTTTCTCCTTCTCCCCACCTAGTAAATACAGTTTTATTTACAAGAGCCTCAAAGGTTGCTTGACGGTCAGTCAACACACAGAAGGTGACCAACATGAGGGGAGGTGGGGGATAGAACTGGCTACTGATACAAGAAACAAAATCTAATCTCTACGTGCTCTTTGGACATACAACTAACATCCCACTTTGTGCTTTAGAATAGATGTTGAAATCTCTAATCTGATATTAGAATAAAAGATAGGACTCTACTGATATCTGCTGAGATTCCTTTCTTTGAAAGCAATGGATTAACTGATAGTTACTCTATTGATTTATTAACTCTTACATAATGCCTTTACCAGACTGGACTGCAAAAGTGACTACTATATTTCCATAATAAATGAAACATTATTTTATTTTTTTTTAAGTTTATTTTAAGAGAAACAGAGAGAGAGAGAAAGCAAGCAGGAGAGGGACAGAGAGAATCCCAAGCAGGTCCTATACTCTCAGAGCAGAGCCCGACGCTGGGCTCGATCTCACAAACTGTAAGATCATGACCTGAGCTGAAACCAAGAGTCAGATGCTTAACCAACTGAGCCACCACCCCATGCACCCCAAGAAAGGAAATTTAAAAAATTCAGTAATTAATGGAACAAAAATAAAATCATAAATGAATTACAGTGAAAGAAAAAATAAACACTGAATCTTTAGCCCTCTATCGGAAGTGTGTAATCTGAGGGGCTCCTGGGTGGCTCAGTTGGTTAAGCATCCGACTTCGGCTCAGGTCATGATCTCACAGCTTATGAGTTCGAGCCCCGCGTCGGGCTCTGTGCTGGCCTGCTTTGGATTCTGTGTCTCCCTCTCTCTGCCCCTTCCCCAGCTCTCTCTCTCTCTCTCTCAAAAATAAATAAACATTAAAAAAAATTTTTTTTTTAATTAAAAAAAAGAAGTACGTAATCTGAATCAAGTAACAACTTCCAGAAACCAGAAAGGTGGAAGATCATAAGGGCAATAAACCAAGAATAATAGAAACCTACTGAAGAATTATGGATCTGAAGGGGATTTTAAGATTATCTATCTTGTATTCATTTACAGATTAGTAAACTGAGAGCCAGAGAGATTAACACATTGTCCCAGTTCACGCAATAAAAGACATATTAAGAGGTTATGACCTGGGGCGCCTGGGTGACTCAGTCGGTTAAGTGTCCCACTAGATTTTGGCTCAGGGCATGACCTCACCGTTTGTGAGTTGGAGCCCTGCATCAGGGTCTGCGCTGACAGAGCAAAGACTGCTTGGGTTTCTCTCTCACCCTGTCTCTCTGTCCCTCCCCTGCTCTTGCTCTCTCTAAAAATAAATAAACTTAAAAAAAATAATACATAAGAACAAAAATATACAGAAGAAAGTGCATTAAACTTAGTCAAAATGACATCTAAATTTTAGGACCAAGTTTGCCTCTATAGAGCTCGGGGTAATTCATTTAGACTCTGGCCCATGGTTTTCTCATTTATAACCTGAGAACACAGGATTGGTTGTAAAATCAAGCATGAATACCAGAATATTAAAGTTCACAAGTGATTCATTGCAATAATTAATTGTGCAAATCAGGACACCTCTTTTCTTTGAAAATTAGAGAAGTTTCAGCTAGGAACATCTGCATACTCACAACACATAAAACTGATAAAATTCAAAAGAACCACTATGTACCTACCTGATTAGAAAGACCTAGGTCTTTTAAAGGAGCGTGAAGTACCCATTCATTTTGAAAAACAGGCTTAGACATGAGCAATATTTTCCCCCTTATTATTCAGAAAAGCTCAATCAATTAAGATCAGGGAATTGAAAATTTTGACATGGATTTTTAACCTTATTTTAGGAATATGCACATTATATTTCAATATTACATTATGTTAACGCTTACTTCAGGAACTTAATTCAAGATGAAAAACACCTTCAGTAATTAAAACATTAAGGGTCATACAGAATGAATGCTGTTTAGCCAGTATTTAAAGTGAGAGAAAAAGTTTTTACATAATCAGTTCACAGTGTTATCCAGAAATGATATAATGCTGTAATGCTTTAGGAAAGCCAATGGAAAACAGGATAAAATGTGGAGTAATATATAATCCTGTTGAGTGACTGGCCTTATAAAAGGGATTAATATCATGCATAAATTCAGTGAGTCTTAAAATACCATTACTGAAATATTTTATATTCAAAACTTTCCAGAAGTCTCTTACCTTCCCAGAATCTAGCATCTTCTGAAAGTCTTCCATTGTATTAGCCACGACCATATGAGTCTTAAGATCTTCAGAAGCCCTATCAAAACATAATTGAAAAAGAATATATTTTTTCTTACAAATATGACAAAGTTTTCTTTAAAACATAAGCATAATCTAACAAAAGAGCAATTACCTGGAAGTGAGAACTTACCAATTTGAATCTCAACTTTGTCACTAACAGCAACACACAGTAAGTCTCAGTCAACTCATCATTGTATTACTATTAACAGTAAATGAAAGGGGAATTTCCAAAGCATACAACAGGTAATACTTTTTTTAAGTTTGATTTATTTAAGTCACTTCAACATGGGGCTTGAACTCATGACCCTGAGATCAAGTCACAGGCTCTCCCACTGAGCCAGCCAGGTGCTCTAATTACTTTTGTTACTGCCATTAAATCTCTACTCACCAACATTCTATTCCTGTCTATACCACTACCATCTATGAGAGTCTGTATCATTTTTTAAACCTCTTTGGTCTTAATTTTCCCTTCCACAAAACTGGAAAAATACTCAAGTAATCTAACTACCATATAGGATTATTGTAAGAATCGAACACAAAGGCATGAGCATGTTTTAAAAAAGGAAAAACAATAAATACACAATATTCGAGCGGTTATCGTATACTACGTAACTCCCTTGTAAGTACTTCTAAACTACATTTAGAAATGGAGGGGCGCCTGGGTGGCGCAGTCGGTTAAGCATCCGACTTCAGCCAGGTCACGATCTCGCGGTCCGTGAGTTCGAGCCCCGCGTCAGGCTCTGGGCGGATGGCTCGGAGCCTGGAGCCTGTTTCTGATTCTGTGTCTCCCTCTCTCTCTGCCCCTCCCCTGTTCATGCTCTGTCTCTCTCTGTCCCAAAAATAAAATAAAAAACGTTGAAAAAAAAATTAAAAAAAAAAAAAAAAAGAAAAAAGAAATGGAAATAAGTATTTATTCTCTTCCACATTCAAAGCCACACAATACATGAGGACCACTCATGGGTGGTGACAAAGAAAGAGAAAGCATACACTTCTTTTCTGACTCTCAGTTCTAAATTCTGTGCCAGTACCTGCTAGCTCTCCACCAAATCCCCTCCTGTGGGCTTCTTCATATTGAGATAAGCTTATGTGAGTAAGTTATAGCCAATGAGATCGAGAAAAACGAATACACACTTCCCAGGCTTAAGACTTAGGTGGGGAAAAAATGCACCTTTATGCAACCTACATTGTTAACAAATTTACTGAATAAAAATGCCAATGAAAAAACTGCTTTTTAGCCACTAAAGCAGTTTTCCAACCAGGCGTGTGCATCTGAAATCACACAGAGAACACTTTAATACTACAGATAACCAGAATCTATCTTAAAACCTGTGAGGCTCAGGTATCTTTCTGTTCCCAAAGTTCCCAGGTGACTCTGAAGAGAATCCCTAGAAAAGAACCACTGTCCTAAATGCATTACTTACTTATTTACTTTTTTTTTTTTAATTTTTTTTCAACGTTTTTATTTATTTTTGGGACAGAGAGAGACAGAGCATGAACAGGGGAGGGGCAGAGAGAGAGGGAGACACAGAATCGGAAACAGGCTCCAGGCTCTGAGCCATCAGCCCAGAGCCTGACGCGGGGCTCGAACTCACGGACTGCGAGATCGTGACCTGGCTGAAGTCGGACGCTTAACCGACTGCGCCACCCAGGCGCCCCTACTTTTTAATGTTCTATTTATTTTTGAGTGAGAGAGTGCGTGTGCTCAAGTGGACGGGCAGAGAGAGAGACTGGGACAGAGGATCTGAGGTGGGCTCTGCACCGACATCAGAGAGTCCTATGCGGGGCTCGAACTCACAAACCGTGAGATTATAACCCAAGTCAAAGTCAGACACTTAACCAACTGAGCCCCCCAGGCACCCCCAAATGCACAGCACAATTAAATGGCAGCAACAGAGACAGGCAGCTTTCTGATCTTTCACCTCTGACAGTATTACCTGTTCTGAGTTCAGATGGACTTCAAATGCACTATTCATTAGCTGGTTAAGTAAATCCTTGAAGTCAAGAGACTCATTATCATTCCCATTTTACGGCAAGCAAGCCCAGAGAAATGAAACCACTTGTCCAAAAACGTAAGCAAGCACCAATGCCACAGCTAAAATTAGTTCTTTCCTTAAATGCATGATTTATGGGAGCCTAATGAGTCCGGCACAAGGCATCAAAAGATATATGAATAAACAAGATGCAGGCACTACCTTCCCCCAAACTGAACCTCCATCCCCAGGGGCAGTGGGCCTTTCTCTCTGCCTCGGGTGGGTCGGAGAGAAAATAAGGCGCCACACACACACACCAGTCTTGTAGTGCCTCTGACTTGAAACCCCTGATTCTAGAAGACCCCTCTCCACAGGTCAGGGCAGCCCTGAAGCTCCCTCTCATCCCGGACCTACAATCTCAATCGAAAGGTTCTCAGCCTTGGCTACAGGTCATCATCACGTGGGGAGGAGCTTTTAATACTACAGCTGCCAGGCTCACTCTAGACCTACTAAATTAATATTTCTAGGGAGGGTTCTAGGCACTGGTATTTTTTAAAGCTCCTGGCTGCTGCTAATGTCTACCTACACAGGTGACAATCAGTGCCTTAATCCCCCAAATTCATATGTCATAAAAGCCTGCATCTAAAGTTAACCCCAATTAGTCCATGGGACAGAGAGGCCACTGCTGCAAACCTATTAAGCAGAAAGCTCTTGGAAAAATCGTCATGCTACCAGTCAAAAACACAAAGAGAAACGTAAATGAAGAACCATGGGAGCTCAGAGGGAAAGATGGCTTCCAGTTGGGGCGCTCAAAAAACCCCTCAGTAAGTTCTCAAAAGCTGAACAGGATTTCAAGATCAGAGACAAAAGCAATTCTAAGGACTAACTTTGTAAAAAGGTTCACATGGATGTCTTCCAAAACAGCTTGAAGTTTAGTCTCAGCCTCATTATCAGCAAATGTCAGCTTTTCTCCAGTATCTCGTCTGACAGCTACAAACTGACGGCTCTTCATATCACGTGGCCCAACTTCAAGTCTGATCGGAACTCCCTAGAAAACAAAAAAGACACTTAAAATGATACATGCATGTCTCCACTCGAAGATAAAGAATTATTTCATGGCTTTATCTACCATAAATCATAAAAACCCCAAAATCAAAGGCATTAACAAATAAAGGCAGCAGGCAATATTCCTAAGGTACTAAGGTGATCTCCAATAAGAACGTATGAACCTAAGAAAAGATGTAGTGCCCAAGTGGTTTTGAGCTAATTTGGCACATCTGGGACTCTTATGGGGCACAGTGGTATACTCTGGTTGGTCTCAGGTCTGGACACTCTACTGTGCAGCAGAATCTCTGAAGGCTTGTTAAAGCAAAGACTGCAAATTCTCTGCCCCCCAGAATTTCTTATTACACTAGGCCCAGGAATGGGGCCTAAAGATTCATATTTCTCACAAGTTCTCAAGTGATGCTGGCACTGCTCGTCCTGGAGCTACACTCTGGGACTACTCCCCTATTCAATACCTTTGGATTTTACAAAGACGCTTAAGGACTAAATGCAACTTTAAGCCTGTGAATGTTCAACCCTCATGAATGCTTCAGGAGGGGATTAAGGCTCAGGGAAACCTTATTTTTAGGGTCGAGTACCTTACCTGATAAACAGTAGGGTTTTTTTTCAAACTTTTTTTTTTTTTTTTGAGTAAATGAGCCTCTAAAACTAATTTGGGGTTTTCAAATCTAAGTTAGGCAACCTCTACATATACGGTTTTGCTGATAGTAGTCCTCCAAATCAAAGCCACAGGAAAATTTTAAATGTTATTCTAGAAAAAAATGATTTACCTTTAGAGAAGACTTGTTTTATAAAATAATGAACATCATCAAATTGGTGTATACTAAGTATGACATTATTTCATTGTTTTCCTTTATTTACCCAATGTACATGCATGTGTAACAGTGTTGAGTGTAATGAGATTTACAAGAGGGATAAAAAACAGATCCTGTCCTCCAGGAGCTTCCCATTTGCCAGGCAAATAAGGCACGCATACAAACAGTAAGTACAAAAAATCAGAAGTGGGAGACCACCCTCAGCTGGAAGAGAGAAGAACGTTACTACAGAAGGCAAAAATTAATGAGGGATTTCATCAAAACTGAGGAACATTCTATGAAATAACTGACCTATATTTACAAAAATGCCCATTTCATGAATGGCAAAGAAAGGCTGATGAACTACTCCTGATGAAAGGAAACTAAAATGACACTGACAACTAACAGCAATAGATGGATACTATACTGGACAAGGAGAACCGTGGCAGCCCAGGGCAGGGCATCAGAGCCTAGGTGGGGCAAGAGGGCCTGAGAAGAGCCTGGCATGGAGTGACACCACCCTTGTGGGATGGGAAGGGCATTCACGTGGAGAGTGGGTGGCAAAGGCAGAGAGAGACTGGTTGCATACAGAGGGGCTGATCAAATAAATCAAGGTAGTAAGGATAACTGGAGCTAGGTGTTTCACTGTCAGAGAAGGGAGTGAAAACCTGGAATGGGAGAAAACTAGAGTGAGTCCTGTTTTTTTACTGGAATTGAAAGTATTAATGTGAACTCCCGGTTATCAAATTACATAGATATAGAAACACAGACGTAAATTTGTGTGTGTGTGTGTGTGCGCGCGCGCGCGTGTGTGCGTGCACATCCCCAGTCTGCAGCCCCGTCTACTGAGAAGGTTTGGAAAGAGGGACAGCTAGGGGCGCCTGGGTGGCGCAGTCGGTTAAGCGTCCGACTTCAGCCAGGTCACGATCTTGCGGTCCGTGAGTTCGAGCCCCGCGTCAGGCTCTGGGCTGATGGCTCAGAACCTGGAGCCTGTTTCTGATTCTGTGTCTCCCTCTCTCTCTGCCCCTCCCCTGTTCATGCTCTGTCTCTCTCTGTCCCAAAAATAAATAAAAAATGTTGAAAAAAAAAAAAAAAGTATTCTATGGAAAGAGGGACAGCTCAAAAGTGATGAGTGCATCCAGCACGAAATACCATCTCTGCTCAGAGAACCAGGGCTTCTGTGAGATACGACTAATTCTAGTACCAGACAGCAAGGAAATGCTCAAAAGTCAGCTTTAAGGGATTTTATGAGTCGCATCAAAGATACTTTGAGCCTCAAAATACTGATTGTAATAGATTATAATCCACTGAATGACATGAGAAACCATGGCTCCACAAAAATATTTTTTTAAAAACAAAAATATGTATTATTTAATTGATTAAAAGGTGAATGTGGAATGTGCTGTGTCAAGATCGTGACAATCAAAGAAAAGCCTAAGGAATTATTCCAGAGTAAAAAAGACTAACAACATGTGATAACTACATGTAGCTCAGTTTTGAACCAGATCCTTCTGCTATGAAAGACACTAGGGGACAACTGAGAAAATTCGATGGGGTTCAAAAACTCACTGGTAATGGATCAATGTTAACTCTCCAATTTTGTGTTCATAGAGTGAAGAGGCATCAGGCTAGAATCTTATTTTCAACTGGTTCAGGAAGGAAAAATTAATTTTTTGTACTATACATGCTTGTCACAAAATTGAGACTGTCTGGGGTGCCTGGGTGGCTCAGTTGGTTAAGCGTCTGACTTCGGCTCAGGGCATGATCTCATGGTTGGTGAGTTCGAGCCCCGTGTTGGGCTCCGTGCTGACAGCTCAGAACCTAGAGCCTGCTTCGGATTCTGTGTCTCCCTCTCTCTCTGGCCCTCCCCTGCCCGTGCTCTGTTGTTCTCTCTCTCTCTCTCAAAAATAAATTAAAACATTACAAAACACATTTAAAAAATTTATGATTGTTTCAGGATAGCAAATTTTACAACCGAGGTGGAAGAAATAGCACAAGCAAAGACATAGAGGTGGAAAAGAGACTGTCTGAGAACAGAGACAAGGATGTATGAAAGGAGGTTAACAAAAAATAACAGCTAGAAAGGTAATCTGAGGCCAAACCATAGCAGAGGCATAGATTTTGTTGATAGTTTTTTCTAAGTAACAAGTTACAAATTTACTCATAAAAGGCTGTTTGCTTGTTTTTCTTTTCAATAGCAACACAACATGATCCAACACAGTAAAAGGAAAAGTACTTAATTCACTCATATTATTTTCCCCCTTTCTATTTTCCTACTACAGGAAGAGGTATTAAGGAAGTTGTGGGGGGTCGCAGGGTCTGGTCTCACCACCAAACCGTATCCCCAGTTATTCAACTGAGTCTCACAGTACATATCCCGCACCACCCCCACCGCCTCTCTATATAAAATTAATTACTACCAAATGAGTATGAATCTAGATCTTTCAAAATACTTTCTTTTCTCAGGAATTCTAGGACTAAACGGAGATTAAAATGGCATTAAAAAGTGCCGTCAATACTTTTCACTAACTGGAGAACTCTCTTGGTGTTCCTTAGTTTTCGGAATCATGTTTGGAACACAGGGGCTTTGTTTTCTTTCCTGCGAACTGTAGACAAGGAAGCTGTGGGAGAGCCAACTCCTACTAAGAGGTCCCCTTCACGGTACAGGTTCAGCAGGATATGAAAAAGAAGAGTGACGGGGACAAAGTCAAGTCGGTTCTAAGAGAAGAAGGGAGACGAAAGGGGAACAACACAGAAGGGAGAAGTGAATATGGATGCCTTTTTTCCCCTTTCAATCCAGCCAGCAGCAAAGAGTAAGTCTCTCCTCTAAGTACTCATGGGCTCAGACGAGCTGCCACCAGAATCACACAACAGTTACTTCTAAGTAAGCAAAAAACACTGCACTTAAAGGCAAGTTATGCAGAGAAAACATTTATCTTTAAAGTCTTCATTAAACGTAGGAGAGTAAGTAAAGGAAAAAGCATTTTACACAGAAGGGAAGCAGAATGAATATAACTACTAATTTTTAGCACAGAAGATTTACCTTAGGGGCCAGTTAAAATAAACTGAGCCATTAATAGCAATTTGGGGAACCCTATGTGTGTTCACACCAAATAATCCCCATACTGCTGAGCTTCCACACTTGGGACCAGCTTGCAGCTGCAGTATCACTACATCTTCTCGCATGTTTCCTGGATTGTAAGTTTATAAATTCTCGACTCCTCACTGCCAAAACTAATATGATTCCCTTGTTAAATAAAGCATATGAAATCAAGTTAAATCCCAGAAGTTTACAAAATGGAATTAACAATATAGATTATTCTAATGACAATGTGCAATAAATGAAATTCATATTAAAACATTAAGCCAGAATTTAGCCTTGGATATACAAAATAAAAACCAACAAATTGGTGTTGAAAAACAATGTGGTGTGAAAAACCAAATACGATAATAATCTCTGATGTTTTACAATGTCAGCTAGGTGATAACCATGCACCATTATTCTGACAGTCTTACTGTTTAAATAGCTTAAATATTTAAATAGCTTATTATTATACGAATTCTTGGTGTAAACATTTTTGTATAACAGTCTTAAGTTTACTGATCATATAGAAGGTCTTTAAGATCATTTTTATTCTAACGTAATAAAAATAAGCTTCCACAGAAAAGATTTTAAATTTAGAAAATATGTAAGCTTTAGGTATCCCTCGCTGTAACAAAGATCTGGACTTTGTCTAAGTGAAGTTTAAGTGAAGAAGAAAAAAACAACTATCCAAACAGAGAAATGTAATGAGAAGCCTTATGTCTCACAAAAGCATATGCATAAAGAAGCTCTAACTCCAAACTGGGAGTGTGGAAGGGAAAGATACAACTGAAGAATTTACCTTGAGCTCCCAGTGGTTGAACTTCCAACCTGGAGAATAGTTATCTCGCAAATCAACTCTAACTCGAATATTAACACTCAGTAACCGCCTTCGATAATCATTGCATTTCGCAATCAGAGCATCTCGGTCTTCTTCAGAAAGTGCATTTGTAATGCCACAAGGAATAACCACCACCTAGAACCAGCACAATGTCACAAATTTATACAAAGAAACAGTGTACAAAGGTAATGAAGTCTTACCACTGCGGGACACCCAGATGTCAAAACCAACTAGGGACTATAAATTTTAACACGGATCAACTTATGTGATTTCTCATCTCCACTGAACGTGTAGCACTCAGCTGCATTACTTTTCTATGCTAAATGCATTTTTACTTGACCTACTATATTTCATTAAACCTATTGTAAGTCATTTCAAAAAATGATTTCTGAAAGAGTTTTACCTAAAAAGCAGCTAAAAATTAAGAACACGTAGTTACACAATACTAACAGATCATACTCTATGTTGTTTCTATATTAGCAAATCTACCTGAATGATACTCAGAAAATCACCCTTTCAAATTTCCTAATTTAGTAAACAGGGCTTGTATTTTATAAAAGGAATGATAAGCAGAAATATTTTCCTTACCTGAACACAAGCTACACGGGGTGGTAATACTAAGCCCATGTTGTCCCCATGAACCATGGTCATAACACCAATAGTGCGAGTTGTCAGGCCCCAGGAGTTCTGATAGGCAAACTGCTTCTCTCCTGGTGTCTTTGGATCTTCAAAAATAATTTCAAACATTTTGGAAAAATTCTGCCCTAAATGATGTGATGTTGCTCCCTAAAAATAGAAATATAAGCTTTAATTTTAATAACCCCAATCATGCCTCTGAAAATGATTTCTATAAGATCACACACCCAAAATGACACTAGATATATAAACTTAGCTTCCTTGATTTTTTTATATTAAGTAAATTCTTAAAGCATAAATGATACAACAAAGAGACTAGGATTAGTCAAAAAAACACTACAGAAGTGTATTTGCTGGGAGCAGTCCCTTTCATAGGATTAATTTCAACTACAAAGGCTAAAAAAGAATCCGTGCTTTGGTAATTCAGGATACAAGCCTTTGCTTAACTAAGTGACCTCAGAGATTTAGAGAAGAATGGGACAGAGAAGCCTGAAATTATATGGTCTAGGAAGCACATGAAATGTACTGATTTGTTTGAAAATGGTCTACTTCTCTGACGACTTGCAGTCTGTTGGATGTGCCCAGAGGCTATGCTCATAGTCCCTATGAACCGCTTGCACACTTTGCTGATACCTGGATGGCTCTTCCACTAGCAGATATAAATGCTTCTACGGTAGTTGTATAGTCTCCTCCTGCAAATTTTTCTTTTTCAGTCTTTCTGCCTTTTACAACAGGAATTGCCAGGAGCTCTTCGTACACCTGAGCATATAAGTCAAGTATCTGCAAGACCTGTAACAACATTTTAAATGTGAAAGCGATCAAAATTCATGGTGTATTTATTTCTTAACGCTCTATAAAACTGTACTATTTAAAACTAAATGTGGTGGAACAAGCATCTCAAACACTAAATACCTTTTTTTTATGGGAAGGCTAAAGCAGCTAGTGTGTATTTATTATGGAAAAACATTCAACCAAGTAGTGTAGAAGAAACTGAATAATTTTTTTAAATGTTCATAAGTTTAGAATACAAGAAAAATAGGGGCACTGGGTGGCTTAAGCTTCCAACTTCAGCTCAGGTCATGATCTCACAGTTCGTGGGTTCGAGCCCCGCGTCGGGCTCTGTGCTGACAGCTCAGACCCTGGAGCCTGCTTCAGATTTGGGTCTTCGTCTCTCTCTCTGACCCTCTCCTGTTCATGCTGTCTGTCTGTCTCGCTCAAAAATAAACATAAATTTTTTAAAAATTAAAAAAAAATAAAAAGAAACATTTATGAAAGATATAAAAAAATATATAGTAAACAGGGTGAAAATCTTCTGAAGAATAATTAATTTCACCCCTGGGATTATAATTTCCTCTATACATGGAAGTCCAAAAATACTTTCATTTGAAAATATAAGGGCTGCCTGAGTGGCTAGCTGGTCAAGCATCTGACTCTTGATTTCCACTGAGGTCATGATCTTGCAGATTGTGAGATCAAGCCCCACGTTGGGCACCATGTGACAGCACTGACCCTCCTTGGGATTCTCTCTTTCTCCCTCTCTCTTTGGCCCTCCCCCACTCGTGTTCTCTAAATAAATAAGTAAATAACTTGCTTTTTTTTCTTTTAACAAGTAATACGTAAATTTTAAGTAACAAAACAATTATACCAGGAAATTATCTTTTAAAGTTATTTTGAGACCAGATTATATTTCAACTTATATTTATTTGTTGAATGATTTCTATACAAACAGATAGCACTGTATTACTTACAGCTGGGGGAAAATAAAAGCACAGCCTGGACCAAGAAATGGAACATAATTAATATATGGAAGATAACTTTTTATACCTCTTCTGCTGCTTCTTCAAATGTAGCAAATGCACTGTGCCCTTCCTGCCAAAGGAATTCACGAGTACGTAGGAAAGGTTGAGGATGTTTGAACTCCCAACGCTGGAAGAGGCAGGAATATAATTTCATCATTATGGAGAGCATTTCAATTTTTATTAACAATTTCATGTGGTAAGTAATCAGAAATCATAATTGTAATCCATAACTATAATAAAAAAAAAATACTTCCATTCTCCCAATCCCTTGAATATAAAAATCAGGAGAAACAAAATGTGCTTTAAAAAAAAATGAGTAAGAAGAAGAATGAAAGAATAGAAGAAAGAGTGTGTACCTACCACGACATTACACCACTGATTGAGCCTGATGGGCAGGTCTCTGTGTGACTGCACCCATTTTGCATACGCAGGATACATTACTGAAAAGATACAGGCAAATACAGGCAGAGTTAATCACTGAAGATGTTTCTCTTTGAAGGCTGCTAACAGTTACACCAACATAATTACCAGAAATTAAAATGATGTTTGTGTAAATGTGTATCTGACGTATGTAATGGTAAGTAAAAGGTATTGTTGTATTTTGCATAAAGCGGATTAGTCAAGAAAATCTATCTAAACTTGACCTTATTTTATGTTCTTTTTACATTGGGATTTACATTTGACATTAAAGTTGACTGCTTTTCAGCTGTTTTATTTTCAAAAACACTAAGTGAAGATCTTAGGGTGTATATCATGTTCTATGTCATGTTCTTTGCATCATTATACTGTTCAATTCTCATTCAATCCACAAAGTAGATACTTGAATCTCATCATTAAAGATGCAGAATCTGGGGCGCCTGGGTGGCTCAGTCGGTTGGGCGACCGACTTTGGCTCAGGTCATGATCTCACGGTCTGTGAGTTCGAGCCCCGCATCAGGCTCTGTGCTGACAGCTCAGAGCCTGGAGCCTGTTTCAGATTCTGTGTCTCCCTCTCTCTCTGACCCTCCCCCGTTCATGCTCTGTCCCTCTCTGTCTCAAAAATAAATAAATGTAAAAAAAAAATTAAAAAAAAAAAAAAAAAGATGCAGAATCTGAGCATAGAGAAGTTAAATAACTTGCTGAATCCAGCAAGTTAGATTTTATCTATTTAGAGTAAACCTATTCAATGCATCTATCCAAAGTATGGAAGCTCTTATCATGAACTGCTAATTTAAGGGAAGGTGTCGGTCTTATTATAGGTACTCACGACTACCTATAATTCCTAAAATAAAACTCTGCCTATCTGAAAACAGTTGGGGTCATAATTTCAATAATGCATCCTTATATTATACAAGAGTTATCCCTAGAAGTATGAAATAAAGAGCAAACAATCCCTCATTCTAAAGATGGATAATCACTTCGCAAAACACTGACAAGCCCCAAAACTCAAAACCTCCAAGTGGCACTCCTACTCACTACATGTAACTTTAGAAAAACCACTCAACCTCAGAGACCTCTTTTTACCTCCACAACGGAGACAACAGCTGCCTCCACTTCTCCCACTCACTACTTTAAGAATAACACACCATGGAAATGAAGTCACTTAGGAACCTATAAAAACCTATACAAATATGAATGTCGTGTTAAAATGACTAAAAATTCCTAAGAAAATATGGCATAAAACATTAGTGCTTGCAAATTTATTATCAATTCCAAGAGAGGCGCATGGGTGGCTCAGTCGGTTAAGTGTCGGACTCTTGATTCTGGCTCAGGTCATGACCTCATGGTTCGTGGGTTCAGGTCCCATGTCGGGCTCTGGACTGACAGTGAGGACCCTGCTTGGGATTCTCTCTCTCCCCCTCTCTGCCCCTCCCCTGCTCGTACTCTCTCTCAAAATAAATAAATAAACATTAAAAAAATATTCCAAGAATCAAATTCTTGGCAAGTTCTGAAAAGTTACAGCATCAAATAAAAAATGATTAGTGTTTTTTATTTTTAAAAAACCACCTTCGTCCTAATGACTACTGCACACAGAATAAAATTCTACGTAACCTCAGTATACATTCACCTTTATCAACATTCGTTCAACTCTGTACCGCCAACAAGAATTATAAATATCACAGAACAGACACTGAGACTCGACTCTAGAAGCCACCTCTAGTGTCCCAGTGAGTGCCCTCCTGCTCCAAGGCCTGTCCTCACCTGTTTCACTAGTAGGACGAACGGCAATTGGTTCTGCCAACTCTGTTTTGCCAGATCGTGTAACCCAAGCAACCTAAGAAGAGAAAATCATTTTCCACACATTTTTTAAACAGCAGTTTAGAAAAACAGCACTAATGCAGGCAAATCTCTACTTCAATTTTTGCTAGAGAAATTAAGGCAAGTTAAAATAATTGCCGCTGTTCATGGTAAGAAAAGTAGACACTTACTGTCCTTATAAATGTTTAGCAAAAAGAGCCAGTTAATGTAACAAAAAGAACTGTAACTTGCCCTGAAGACAGAAATAAATAAATGTGTATATATATATATATATATGTATATATATATATATATATACACATACACTTTTAAAAATGGCTGTATATTTATCTAAACTGGTTGTTGTAACTTGCCATTTAAATTACCATTCAAGTGTAAACTGAAAATACACTTTCGAGTTGATGAGAAAACTGTAAAATAAATAAAGCAAGCTGACTTACCTCAGGGGCAAAGTCAGCAACATGAGTCTTCTCTTTCTCTAATGCACCTTGAGACACAAACATGGGGAAATAGCAGTTTTCAACACCAAGTTTCTTGATCTCAGCATCAAAAAAGTCCTTGATGGATTCCCAAATGGAATATGCCCAGGGACGGAGAATATAGCAGCCACTTACATCATAGTATTCAATCATTTCTGACTTTGTGATGACCTTTTTAAAAGAAAAATATAGTCTGTGAAGCCTAAATTAAACCAAAATTACACTACAAGTGCCAAGTGAATGATAACCAAGCTTCAAATCTGAAGGCTTCCACTGTTACTGTGCCCGTAAAATGGACTTTCCTTGGCTGAGAAACACCAAGCCCTAAATTCTTAAGATCTGAATTCCAATCTTGCTTCTCCTGTTTACTATCTTTGTGACTTTGGATTAATCCCTTTACCTCACCATTAAAAAATAACAACAGGGCGCCTGGGTGGCTCCATCGGTTAGGCATCCCACTTGGGTTCGGGTCATAATCTCGTGGTTCGTGAGTTCGAGCCCCGCGTCGGGTCCTGTGCTGACGGATCGGAGCCCGGGGCCTGCTTCTGCGTCTCCCTCTCTCTCCCCGCCCCTAACCCACTCACATTCTGTCTCTGTCTCTCTCAAAAATAAATAACTTTAAAAAAAATTTTTTTAAAGCCTAAGTGCCCCATGGGGCGCCTGGGTGGCTCAGTCGGTTAAGCATCCAACCTCAGCCTAGGTCATGATCTCACGGTTTGTGAGTTCAAGCCCTGCCTCGGGCTCTGTGCTGACAGCTCAGGGTCTAGAGCCTGCTTTGGAATCTGTGTCTCTCTCTCTCTGTTCCTCCCCCACTCACACTCTGTCTCTCAAAAATGAATAAACGTTAAAAAAAAAAAACCTTGAATAATGACTATCTCATAGGGCTACTTCTCAATTCAATGCTTTATGTGAACATGCTTTGAAAACTGGGACACGTTAAAGGACTATACTATATATTACTAACGACATTACACATTATTACTTTGTCTGAACGTTAGAACCTAAATACAACGTAGTCTTTGAGAAATTTAAAACATAAAAATCAACTGAATAAAATACTCACTTGAGAATACCAATCTGCAAGATTTTCTTCTTTTTTTGCCTCAAGGCCCAACCTGCAGGCATGAAAAATAAAATATGAATCCCTTCGTTCATCAACTGCTTGTAGGTTGAATGAAAATAAGCCTCAAAACAGATTAGTTTCTCTTCAGTATGAGTTATTTCCATATGTATCTCTCTTGTATATTCATTCCCAAAACAAAGTTTTTAACCTAGAAAACAATTTCACCATCTCTTAAAGGTGGCAAGGTACTGTCCACAAAGAACTAGGAAAGTCAAGCCCAAGAACAGCTATGATTTTAATGCAGACATCTCTTTTACAGAGTCCTTTATAATTTATAAGGCAATGTATCTGTAATAAAGAATCTACTTACATGGGATTCTCTCACTAAAAAGAAGAATCTTTGACCAACCTCAATCCAGAAAAAAATTATAATTAGCAAGATCAGTGTCCCACTGAAAGTAGCATACAAAAAGTTTAAAAACCAATAGCTGTCTGTGTATAAATAAGCTTTACATGGTCTATTTTTTTTTTTTTTTTTTTAAAGAGACAGAGCACATGAGTGGGGGAGAGAGGCAGAGGGAGACAGACTCTTAAGCAGGCTCCCAGCTCAGCACGGAGCCTGACACGAGGCTCAATCCCAAGGCCCTGGGATCATGACGTAGCAGAAATCAAAGAGTCGGACACTCAATGGACAGAGCCACCCAGGTGTCCCTACAAGTTTTTCTTTTAATTGCAGTAAATAAAAGTTGCAGGGGTGCCTGGGTGGCTCAGTTGGTTAAGCATCTGACTTCAGCTCAGGTCATGATCTCGCAGTTTGTGGGTTTGAGCCCCGAGTCAGGCTCTGTGCTGCCAGCTCAGAGCCTGGAGCCTGCTTTGGATTCTGTGTCTGCCTCTCTCTCTACCCCTCCCCTGCTCATGCTGTCTCTCTCAAAAATAAATCAATGTTTAAAAAAAAAAAAAAAAAGTTGCACAGATGCTTCTAAAATAAGTTAGATCTGCGATTTAAAAAAAAAAAAAAAAAAAACTATTCCAGATGAGAATCCTTTTCTTGGAACATCAGTAATTATTCAAGCACTGTGGCTTATGATCCACATAGGAAAATTCACCCATTAGTTACGTTTTAGAGTTACCAACAAAGCTTACTGGCTTAAAATCTTAATGTATTTATATCTGACTTCTCTGCTGTTTCACTTTTGACACAGCTCAACAAGATGCCTACATGAAACCTGACCCTTTCACAAAGAGGTAAAAGGTGAGAGATTCTGTTCTCTCTTCTATTATTTTATAATCTATAAATCTGACCACCCAGTCAAAAGGCAAGAAAAACCACCGTTATATTCTGTTTAAGGAGACACTGCATGTATGATGTGAGAGCTAAGAGGCAGAATTTTAAAATCAGCTAAACAAATCTAAAACCAAAAGATCTCACAATAGCAGTTGCTAGTGGCAGCTTTCTCCTTTTATTAAGCCATGAAAGGAAGCTGGCACAAAGTTCACTCTAATTTTGCCATGGGGATTACAGACAGGGGCATCACATTATTCCTACAAACTGGAACATACTGAAACACCATCTATGCCACTGTTTTGTCTTTAAAACACCTTCGTTTTGTATTTAACCAACCAAATTTAAAATCCTATTGAGAATGATATTGTCATTCCATAAAAGATTTTCATTCAAAAAATTTGCTTAAGGTAAAAAGCAATGACTACTGTCAGGCTACCAATTGTGTTAAAAGGGAGGAAAAAAGGATTGTTTATATGTATTTGATTTTACTGTGTGACCAAACGAACACCTGTCAGTGGTTACAGAAGAGACTAGCTGTGGTTACCAACTCGTTATGGCAGTAGGAGAAACTGGGAAGAAAGGACAAAAAGTGTAAGAGTGAGACTTCACTGAGCTTTTTATATTCTGAGATTCCTGAACCAAGCAAATGAATCTGTTACCTATTTAAATAAACAGAAGATCGACAATAGCTATCTGCTGGCACTATACTTCTAGCGTTCTCCAACCTCATGTGACAGTTAAACTAAGCAAAATTTGTTTTTTAAAAAAGCCATTTAAGAGCTGAATTCATTCAAAGCTTTGCTTCACTCCTACTGAAGCTTCCACGCTTTATTACCTGGTCTGTTTCTTAGGCCCTTGCCCTTCTCCTGCTCCACTTGATGACAGTCCACTTCCTTGGTTTTTTAAGGAGTCTTTCTTTGGGCCATCACTTTGTTTCTGAGGTTTATTCTGCTTTTCAGATTTATTTTCTTTTTCTTTCTTTCTCTTATCTTTGTCCTCAGCCCCAGTGGCAGAGACAGGCTTATACTCCACTCCTGTCAGAGATCTGTACTGTGCCTTCAGCTGAAGGAGTTCTTGGACAGCCGTATCTACCTGCTCCTTCAGTTTAACAAAAGAGGAAAAGAGAAGATAATATTTAATTCAAATCACTGACTAAGCACCCATCTCCAAAGCTTCATAAGCAGATTTGAAAACACAAGTAAAGGTAGAGGGGAATAGGGTAGGGGTGGCGAACATTAAATATGCTAACTACTGAGAACAAAAAAATATGATAAACAGGAACAGAATTATGCAAAAGAGGGACTGAAAAACAGTATTATAACTGCACTATCTGAACGGCAGTCACCAGCCACACACGGCTATTTAAATGTGAAGTAAATAAAATTTGAAACTCAGTTCTTCAGTCACAACAGCCATATTTCAAGTCTTCAATGCGACACACGGCTAGTGACTGCAGTACTGGACAGAGCTGCTACACAACACGCCCGCCATCAGAGAAAGTTCTGTAAGAAAGCACTAGTATGTAACAAGCACTCCACTGAAATTTAAGTTAGGAGCCATTAAACTATACATGTTGAGCATTTCACAATCAGAAAAATAACACTAATCAAGTTTCTGTACTACTGGTTAAACTTCAAAACCTGTAATGACTTACTGTTTCCCACTCACAAATCTGTACCAAAAAAAATCCTACTCCTAGGAAGTGAATATAATTAGCACAAACTACACCAGAGCTCAAAATAAATAAAACCTGCCATCTGAGACTGATTCAGCTTTAGGAGAATGAGTAAAACAAAGAGCAGACATCAAGGGCCTACAATGGGCCAGGCACTGCTAGAGTCTAGGGCCCTATTCTCCAGGATGTCACAACCTAGAGAGAAACGGACAACTGAACCAACAGCTAAAACACACAGGGTTTAAGTACTATGCCAGAGAAAGGCAGAGTCTTATATAAGAGACTGTCCAGTCAAATCTAGTTGGGGAGAGAAATGGTCAGCGAAGGCTTCTCTACTACACAGAATTGAGAACTGAAATACATGAGCAGAACTTAGATTTGATGGGCCAGAAAGTGTTCTGGGCAAAGAAAATAGCCTGTAATGTAAAAAACAAAAATACAAACTAAATATCCCACGAACCTTAGAAGCTTTTTCAGCTTTAAGTTTTCGAACTACTTCTCCTTGAGAAGCTACTTTGTCAAAAAGAACTTTGGCTTCTGGTGTTTCTGGACCCCTAGGCTCGGAGCTGTTGGTTGCACTTGAGTCTGAACTTTGAGATAATGGGGGCTGACCAGGAATGTACTCCTTCCCAGTTTTTTCCTTGTACTGGGCTTTCAGGGAGAGTAAGCATTCTACAGCTTCATTTACTTTAGCCTGAAATGAAAGACAAAAAACAATTATTTGAAACTTTGTGAAATTTCTGAAAATTTCAATGATTATTAAAAATCATTTGTTCTATCAAAGTATTCCTATAAATAATCACGGAGAAACCCAAGCAACAAAGGAGCTCAATCATAAAGTAACAGATCAAAGCCAAAAAGAAAATGTTGAAAACATAAATCAAATTATAATCCTCTATACAAGTCATAAAAGTAAACACACATACACATATAGTACCATAATTTCTCATTTTACATATGTAAACAGACAAATAAATAATAGAATATCCAAGCAAACTGGCAGTGTCCAAGCCCTGGGTCTATAAATAGTGGAGTCAGCATTTACAAAATCAGAACAAAGATCAGCTCAACGGCTTTGCTATACAAACCTTATTTTCATTAGCCTAGTAAACAAACACTAAATACAGCATTAAAACAAACAAACCAGTTTGGGCCCAAGTAAAGAACAGTTACATTATTCTTTTAAAAATTTATAATACAATGGGAAGATGTGCTGAGGTTTTAATTAGACATTAACCTATATACATCATCCTCTGATATTTCAACATAATCAGAATGAAAAAGAATGAAACACTCAGCCCAACGGAGACACTTGTGATGCCAGCAGAGGACAACACAGGCAAAGGGCCCAAGCTGGACGCCTTACCTGAACGGTAGTACTGTCTAAACACAGACCAAGATACCACCGAAAAGGCAAGGCATCAATCAATCAGAGAGAAAAAGGGCCTCTAAATTACCCTAGCCAAGCTTCACGGCTACATTATGACAATGCTCCAGACAGCTAAAAGCAACACAACAGAAGCCAGGAAGACTACCACAACTGGGGTCAAAGGCGTACAGGAAGCACTGGGATACCTTTAAAGAATTTGCATCTATGAATCAACAAGTGACATTTCCTCGTCACTTATGATGCAACGTTTTGGTACCGAAGTAGAGTCTGTCACACCCGGTACCACACAGAAGGAGTAAACAGAAGAGGAGAAATCACACAAAGAGAAGCCGGCAGCTTGCCTGATTTGTACCCCTGACCTGTCTCTTGCTTACATTCTGTCTTTAGAATTAAAAGCATTTTGGGGGCACCTGGGTGGCTCGGTCAGTTAAGCGTCTGACTTTTGGTTTGGGCTCAGGTCATGATCTGACGGTTCACGAGTTCGTGCCCCATGTTGGGCTCCACACTGGTGATGCAGAGCCCGCTTGGGATTCTCCTTCTTTCCCTCTCTCTCTGCTCATGATCTCTCTCAAAATAAATAAATAAACTTAAAACTAAAAAAAAAAAAAAAAAAGAGTTAAAAGCATTTCACAGCAGAATCTACCTGTCCATAAGAAATAAGACACACTTAGTGATACATAAAAGAAGCAAGAGAAAGGAACTTCCATCAGCTAAAAGAAAGAAAATGGGGAAAAAGTTAAGGGACTTTCCTGCAACCACTTCTACAAAAAGAGGCCTTTGAAAGAAGTTCCAATCTACACCATAAGCAAGTATTGACCAGAGTCTGAAGTCAAATGGCACACACTTCATGAAGAAAAACAAAAACCTTGTTGGGCAAGATTACAATTCAAAATATTATAAAGAAGAAAATTCTAACGTGTCCATCACTTCATTATTATATGATATTCTAAAAATAGACTAAATTATATATACTTATATCCCCTCCAACTGAGAAATGGAATACTGTGGGTAACTAAGTTTTCTATTCAGGTTATTTTTCAAAACAGTGAAATTATACTACTCCCTATGCAGTTTTATCTGATGACTTAGAAGGGATCTAAAGATTCTTGAATTAGAATTATCAATATAAAAAAATTAGCACTATCATTTGATGGCCTATTTATTTACTGCGCACTAGACGTTATGCTTAGTGCTTTACGTGGATCATTTTATTTCTCAAAACAACCCTGACTCATTTTATACAAGAAGTAAAGCTTAGAAAGACTAAGCACCTTACCCAAAGTTACACACTAAGTGGCAGTGGAGCCGGGATTTCATCTAGGGTTCATTCTAGAGTCTGTGATCTTGACCCTCAGAGTTTGCCAAGCATCACAGAAGGTATGAAACAATGATCTAAGTGTCCCGTTCACTCCTGCCATGCCACGAAAACGGCATTTTCAAAAGATATCTTTGATTCTTACTTGATGATGACTCCTACAATGAGGAAAAAATGTCTTTTAATATTCTAGTTTTCTGGAATAAGAGGCATTTACAAAGGGAAATTGGATGGTACTACTCCATACAAGAGTAAACAATAGAACCCTACAAAGCGTATGCTGATAAATTTTAAGTTCTTAGTAGACAAAGATCATTTTAAACTTATCTAACGTGTGCCAAATCAAACACGAAAAGTTTTCAGTAAATAATTGTTGATGCAGATGAATGAGAAAGAACAGCCTACACACGAACACTTCTGTGAAAAGTTTAAGATGGGAATTGGAGGAAGTAAACACGATCTGCAGATGAGAGCTGACTCATAGGGCTGTGTGCAGATTGAGAAGTACCCAAACAGCCATGTGGGCAGCAGCCACTAGATGGAACCTTTCTCCATGGGGAACGAAAGAACTCTAGTAAGAAAAACCTAGAACTTTACCAATTTAAAAGTCTAAGAACAGAACCTTTCGAAAGGGCCTGAGCACTTTAATTATCAGCGAAAACAGTTTTTTAAAAAAATACTTTTTTCCAACTCTATAATAAACGTTCTCCCACTTTTTGTTCCTTTCTAACATAATTCGAGAGAGCTACACCTGCACACATCAGTGATGACGACTCCGGAAGCAGATTCTCAATTGGTGGGGGAGGATGGATGACAATCCAAAGCAGGAATCCTCCCAAGTTGAGGAGAGAAAGAAATGAAACCGGTCTCATACAAAAAAATCTGCTAGGAGATTCAGCGAACTAAAAGTTCACAGGTTTTCAAAGAAGGGTCTTTTTTTTCCTAAGTCACCTAATTAGAAACCTGTACTTAGCTTAAATAAATTTTATTTAAATCTACTTAAATTTATTTAAATCCCAACCTTGTAAGGAAATCCCAGCCAGCCCAATTATGGAACCCCAATCCCAGGAGCCAATCCAGCATAACAGAGGACCCAGACTAGAGTCGGGTTGGAACACCTGTTCTGCTGTTTCTCAGCTAATAGTTCATTTACCTAAATCACAATGTATCTGCTACTTTTCTCTGACACAAATCAATCAATACAAACTCCTCAGATTTTCCTAGAAGATCCCTAAGCTGTAGTCAGTCTTGTGAAGTGTCCGGTCTCACAGCCAAGATGGATGGTTTTATACTTGTTTAGAGCAAAAAGCAAGTTTGCATCAAGTACCAAATACAGATATAGCAGAAACCCACCACATACAAATCCTAAACAAGAAGCTCAAAATCTGTCAAGAAAAAGGATGGGTTCATTTCTTCTTATATTCTCCCCCTTCAATCTTTATTTTTTGGCCTTAGAATTCTTAAGGCTATTTGGGGTAGGGGTGAGGGGCAGTGGTTTCCTAGAATAGCCTGTTTACCAGACAAAGGGGTAGAATGATGGGGTTTCCTTTCCTTAAGCTAAATACAGATAAGCTATGATTTGGGTTTTAAAACCACAAACACTGGTGTAAAATATAAAAGAGCACAGATGGGTGGGATATTGAAGATGAATTACTGGGGGCATAAAAAACATGCCATGAACTGAAATGCTGTAAGTGCAGAAGTAAAAGATGATCAACATCTGTCCACTGGGACGGGATTGGACAAAAAGAGGCTGTCAATGACAAGATGAAACAACTGTGAATTGTTTTTGTTTTTTTTAAGTTTTTCTTTTATTTTTGAGAGAGAGAGCATGGGCAGGGGAGGGGTAGAGAGAGAGGAGGACAAAGGATCCAAGACAGGAGGTCTGTGCTGACAGCAGCCAGCCCAATGTGGGCTTGAACCCACAAACTGTGAGATCATAACCTGAGATAAAGTCGGACATTTAACCAACTGAGTCACCCAGGTGCCCCTAAATTGTTTTTATTTAACATGATAATCATTTGATTTTGCTGCCATTTATTATTTCAATTAAAAAAGTCGTTACCATAAAGCTTCTCAAAACTCTGTCCTCTAAGAGATGGGTCAGCTGACTTTCCAATACAGGGCCAGGTCAATAAAAAATAGTGTAGGTTTTTGAGAGTCTGTCATAACCACTCAACTCTGCAATTATAGCCCATAAGCAGCCTTAGACAATATGTAAACTAAAAAGCATGGTTGTGTCCCAGTAAAATTTCACTTACAAAACACAGGTGCAGACTACAGTTTGCCAAACCCAGTCCCAGAGTTTAAAGTGTTGTTAAGTATTCCATAAAGCCCTTAATTTTCTGACTCTCATTTCAAGCAACACTGTAATTTCATGTTCAAACTGCATTCATTTAGATTTCAAATTAGAGAAATGTGTTTTATTATTTATCAAAGTTTTATTTTTTGAAGCTATAACTTTAGAGCTTTAAAAGTTAGTATTTCGGGGCGCCTGGGTGGCGCAGTTGGTTAAGCGTCCGACTTCAGCCAGGTCACGATCTCGCGGTTCGTGAGTTCGAGCCCCGCATC
>NW_024412470.1:4041198-4212756 GCF_014898765.1 Herpailurus yagouaroundi
AAAAAAAAAAAAAAAAAGTTAGTATTTCAAATCTGAAAAGTGACTTCCATTTTTAAATAACTCAGCATGCAGAATTATTTTACCTTTGGTGTATTCTCAGACATGCAACTCGCACTGTATCTGCCTGATCCACTGTTTTGTAACAACCTACTGAGCAGGAGAGAAAGGAAAAGAGCAGAAGGTGGACTTGAAGGAGAAACTGAAGGCAGGTTCTTCCAGGTTTTCATTCCTTGCCTACCCGTTGCTTATACTCTGCCTTTATGCTTATAAGTTCCTACACAGAATCACGTATCTGATCCTCAAGTGGGGGGAGGGAGGCGGGGAAGGAGAACAGATGGATGGAACAGAAAAAGAAAAGTCTAATTGGAGCTTGTAACTATCGCTTACTTAGCCACTGAACATGACGTAACAGAAGAACTACTTTTGTAGGAAATGGAATTAAAAGGGTTAGACAAGTTATTAATGTAAAATGTGTACGGACTTGCTTAATAAATTAATAAACTGGTAAAACCAGAACTCTCTAGTGTTCCTAATGCAATACACCACTGCCATCACCTCTAAAGGGAAATAACTTGGAATCTGACTGCCAAATTAGAATCCAGGCTTTGTAAACTTCAGGAAGTTACTTTCAGATCCAGTTTCTTACTGGTTACTAAAACGAGCCAATAAAAAAGGGAGCATTATCTGCACACTCTTGAACAAAGCTGTGGGGAGGAGTCAATGCAAGAACAGCACCAGTGTGTAGTCCACAGTGCCAGATGTGGTCTAAATAACACCGTCCGTTCCTAGCAACTGGGCCGATTCTCTGGAACAGGAAAGAGCACTATGTGCCACTGTTAGCATTTAGAGAAGAAAAAACACAAGCAGTATTTTAAAACACTGCTATGGTGCATTTTAAGCATTCAATTAAAACAAGGTTAAACTAAAGTCAGCTTAATTTCAGTATCACAGTCACCATGATCAAAAAGCACCTAGTAAAAGTATCTGACTAATTACCAAAGACACAGATTTTTTTACCCATAGGCGGACTTTTCATAAGCTTGACAATGCTGTGTCAGGAAAGTATGCCATAATCCATTACTCAACGAGATGGGAGGTGTATAGCTGGCTGTTGCCCTACATATAACGGTTACTGCTGTTACTACCCCACACATAATGAGCTGTCCAAGAATCAGCACAGAATCTCAATATACTCTACTCAGAATGAAGGAATTTAATTTTTTTTTTTTAATGTTTATTTATTATTGAGAGACAGAGCATGAGCAGGGGAGGGGCACAGAGGGGGGAGACACAGAATCGGAAGCAAGCTCCAGGCTCTGAGCTGTCAGCACAGAGCCCGATGCGGGCCTTGAACTCACAAACCGCGAGATCATGACCTGAGCCGAAGTCAGACACTTAACCGACTGAGCCGCCCAGGAGCCCCTCAGAATGAAGGAGTTTAAAGACCAACGCTCGGGGCGCCTGGGTGGCGCAGTCGGTTAAGCGTCCGACTTCAGCCAGGTCACGATCTCGCGGTCCGTGAGTTCGAGCCCCGCGTCGGGCTCTGGGCTGATGGCTCAGAGCCTGGAGCCTGTTTCCGATTCTGTGTCTCCCTCTCTCTCTGACCCTCCACCGTTCATGCTCTGTCTCTCTCTGTCCCAAAAATAAATAAAGGTTGAAAAAAAAAAATTTAAAAAAAAAAGACCAACGCTCTTCCCCTCAAATGACATCTAGAGAGGGGTCCACAGCTTGTGTCTGATCTATAGAGTGGATCATGTACAGAGTGGAAATACTCCTAACCTTGCCAGAGGGTGGGAGATATGAAGGATTTATGTCCTAAGCTCCAGGATTTATTCCTAGGAGCAGAGCTATTTTAAGATCGTCATGGCTCTGCAGGACTTCCAACAGGCTCACTAAAGAGAAAAAAGAGATTTATCACACTTCACAATAGAGAGAAAAACATTAACTTCTGGACCAAAACCCTAAGACTTCCCTAAAGCATTTTCTCTCTTCAGCAGAGGTCAAATGTCCATGAAAGAAAGAAACTTAGGGGGACAGTTTCCAGTCAGAGGCCTAGCAACTGTTAATGAGGTGAGGAACCTCCTATTCCATTCTTCTCCAACCAAATCCCCTCCAGCACCAGAAGTCAAGTCCAAGAGTTCCCCATACCTCTCTGTGTTCTTGTCACAGCCCAGAGCCTATAATTTTGGAAGTTTAAGAGGGACTGAATTATATCCAGTTATAGCACTACTCATTCGGTCATGTTTTAGAACTACACTACTGTTTGAACAGAACTGTACATCTTGATTATTAAATATGGCCCTTTTCTACCACAGATGCCACTCCTTTCATCTCTCACAGCAAACAATCCTGTTCCATACTCAGTGCTACCATCCATTTGGCTAAATGTTTTGCCTAAAGATATCATTAAAACAACAATAATATGTATACTTTAGTCAAAACTTAGTATCGCTTTAGGGTTCCCCTGAGAAGAATGAGAAATAGTCACTGGTCCAAAACCTCTTGACAACCCATTACTCCCTGAATACACCTTGAACCTTCATACCTCTCTGCCCCTGCCAGTGTGTGTCTTCCACACCTGGCCCCAGGCCAGCAGCACGAGCATCCCCTGGACAACTGTTTACAAGTGCACATTCTCTGCATACTGTGAACTTACTGAGGCAGAAGTTCAAGAGGTGGGACCCTGCAATCAGGTGTTTTAGCAAGCTCTCTAGTAATTCTGATGTACAATGAAGCTTGAGAAGCACGGATCTACACTTAAAGAGTACCTTCCCTGAACTTTGTTCATCCATAAAGGGCTTCCTCTACCTCAGGACTATTTTAAATATCCTTTATGAACTGCTTCCTCCTTCCCTGCCACTTAACAACCACAAACACTTGGGAGAACAGTTTACACGTCATACAGGACTACAGTCGCGTCACATGGGATACAGCGTGTATGTTTCTTCCCTGACACCTCTCCCAACTAGATGGTGAGCTGCTGCTTGTTAGTATCTCGAGCTTGGCACACAGCAGGCATCAGTAAGCCAAAATATTCAAGCAGACAGTCTATACACAGTATGTCTTCAAAGAAGATGAGACGCGACCATCCTAGACCATCTGAATTCATGAGCTTCCTCACAATGCTGTCTCTCGACTCATTCCAGCATACTGACCTTGGGGGCTTTCTCAGCTTTCAGTTTACGAACCACCTCTCCTTGGGCAGCAACTTCATCATACAGAGATTTACTCTCCAGAGGACGTGCTACTGATACAGAAGAAACATTCTGTACCACTGCGGCAGGATTTCCAGGCTTGTACTCCTGGCCAGTTTTCTCCTTATATTCAGCTTTCAAGGCCAAAAGTTGTTTTACAGCCGCATCTATATCTTCCTTGGCTGCTTTCTTGGCTTTTAATTCACGAACCACATCCCCTTGAGCAGCCACTCTGTTGTAAAGGACCAAGGAATCCTCAAATGTAGCACAAGTATTATCCAAAGAAGGACCTGGTCTTTCCTTAAAAGGAATAGTTGGCTACAGAGACAGAAAACCAAAAGTGAAATAGTTAATTCATGTTAAATGTCTTCCCACAAAATTATACACATTGTCTTATAACATTCCATGCCAAAAAATTTTTAAGTTTTAATCCCTTAAAAAGTTTAAGTAAATAGCCTCACTCCTAACAATCTATCTTAATGAAAAATGACAGAAATAAAAACAGAGGTAGGTAGATATTTCACTGGAGCATTTTTATCACAGTAAAAAACTGAAAATAACCTAAATCTTAACCATTAGAGGATTAAAGAAATTATGACACATCCAATATATCTGAGAATAAATCATTGTTCCACCACATACTGCGACCCTGAATTACTTACAAAAGCTGTTTCTGGTTTTAACTAAAAGACAGGAATAATTGTATTGAACCCAACAGTGTGATGGGAAAATAAAGGTAATAAATATGTGTAAAGCTTTTAGTTACAAAGCCTGAGAAAAGGTATCACGAAGTTTTAGGTATTATTAATTTTTTAAAAGAGGAGACAATATCTCGATTACTGACAAGGAAGACTTCCATGAAACACTGATACAAATTTAACTCAGTACTGTGGAACAACTCCATTTGTATAAAATTACATACTTATGGGCAAATGGTTATATAAAGGTGTATGCAATAAACCTAGAGATATGTTCTGGATAGTGAATAACTATGCTATTTTTATTCTCAATGTCATACTTTCCTTCTGCCTAGGATGCTTTCTACCCTACTGAAACCCTTCCACATTTAAAACCCAGCTCACATCATACCTTCCCCATGACTTTTTTCTTTAATGGTCTTCCACTTAACTTTTCAGAATCTCATCCATATTCATGAGTCACATGCATTACCTCTAAAATGTTTCATCTCTAGCCCAGGACTCTGTCCTGACCCCAGACCCAGCATTCTGAATGGTCTTTAAGACATCTTTACCTGGATAGCTAAGAAGCACCTTAAGCTACATCAGAGTTGCATTTTACATGGGGGCTAAGTTCTGAAGTTAGCATGTAAGTCAAAAACCACATACACGTGGAGCACCTGGCTGGCTCAGTGGGTACAGCATGTGACTCTTAATCTCGGGGTCACACATTGGGTGCAGAGGTTACTTAAAAAAAATAATAAAATCTTAAAAAAAAACCTACATACACTCAAAACTACTCCTTCAAAATACACAACCATGGATGTTAATATACACATATAAATGCCTATTATACAGTAAAGGAAAATACACAAAGGGAGCCACTCTGTGCCAAAAATACATACATTCTGTTCTGTTATACTTATTTTTCATAACATGAACTGACTCAATCATGACTGGTAAACAAGTAAATAATATTAGGGTAACACTGAAAAATCACACCACCTGGTGGTGATTTCTCCCAGTGTGTTCGTTCATGTACATGAGACAAAGAAGCATTCAGGGAAAAGCTTTCTCACTATTAAAAGAGAAAGCTTTAGGGGCGCCTGGGTGGCGCAGTCGGTTAAGCGTCCGACTTCAGCCAGGTCACGATCTCGCGGTCCAGGAGTTCGAGCCCCGCGTCAGGCTCTGGGCTGATGGCTCAGAGCCTGGAGCCTGTTTCCGAGTCTGTGTCTCCCTCTCTCTCTGCCCCTCCCCCGTTCATGCTCTGTCTCTCTCTGTCCCAAAAATAAACGTTGAAAAAAAAAATTTAAAAAAAAAAGAAGGGGGTGAGTGCAGGTGGTACTTTAACAACACTGTTTACCATAACATTAAGCCATCAAATGAAGGTGCAAGTGTAAATGAAGAAATTTCAAAAAACTATCCTCCTGGGCTTTTAAAAAAAAAAAAAAAGAAAAGAAAAGATGAAGCAGGGTCCATGATGAGTCAGACTTTATTTTTGATGACACTGATCTCTACTAGAGGCAAATACCCTCAAACCCACATATCAAAGGACAGGGCATTAGCCTTAAGATTTAAGGCTGCAAACAATGGCTGACTGCAGTGTTGGACACCAATGCCAGTCAACCGTTCTTGAGTTTCTAGGAGGGTCTGTGCAGGTTCCAAAGCATATCCACAAACGTTCTGACACTCCTTCCATCAAGAGGTGGAGTCTATGTCCCCCCCCCCCCCCGCCTCGAAATGTGGCAAGCTTATGAGTGCTCGGTACAACAGACAACAGCAGAAATGACACTGTGTGAGATTTTCAAAGTTAAATCATAAAAGGCAATGGTGTTTCCACCATGTCTACTGGACATTCACTTCTGAAGCTGCAAGCTGTCATATACAAAGTCTCACTACCCGGACACTACCAGACTAAAGAGGTTTCTTGCAGCTGTTCCATTCGATACTTTCTGAGTGAGCCACTGTGATGTCCAGCCTAGCTGAGCCTTCCATGACTGCTAACCAGCCACCACTTGACTGAAACTACATGAGATGTACAGGTTCTTATTCTTAGTGTTTTGCCCCAACTCTATTTTCCCTAATAAAGCAGCCCTGTTATTTTTAGTATGCCATTTTGCAAAACATAAAGTTTTTCAGGAATACACAAATTTCTGAAACCAATATTACACTATATGCTAGTTAACTAAAATGTATATAAAATTTTGAAAATAAAAAAGGAATACATAAACTTATAGCATAACACTAGCATCGTTATAGGATATGTAAAAGGTGAGAGGTACAGGTAGAAACTGGGACCAATGAGGGAATGGGTAGCCACATTTCCCAGTTCATGTTTATTTCATTACAGATACTAGTGGTTCTCAAAGTGTGGTCTACAGAACCCAGAGGATTTCTTCCTTTCTTTTTTTTTTTTAATGTTTACTTTTGAGAGATTGAGCACGAGCTGGGAAGGAGCAGAGAGAGAGGGAGAGATAGAATCCCAAACAGGCTCCACACTGTCAGTGTGGAGCATCGCGGGGCTTGAACCCACAAACCATGAGATCATGGCCTGAGCCAAAGTTGAAGACTTAATTGACTGAGCCACCCATGCACCCTGAACCCAGAAAAGTTCTGAGATCCTTTTGAAGGAGGGCTGCGAGCCCACAGTTATTTAATAATAATACTAACACGTAGTCTGTCATTTTGAGTCAGTCCTTCATGAGGGTACAATGCAATGTCTTGGAAGCTGTTAAGTCAGACACTAAAGAGAGATTTAAAAGTGCTGGAGCGCCTGGGTGGTTCAGTGGGTTAAGCACCTGACACTTGACTTTTAGCTCAGGTCATGATCTCACGGTCATGGAATTGAGCCCTGCATCAGGCTCTGTGCTGACAGTGCGGAGCCTGCTTAAGATTCTCCCTCTCCCTCTATCTCTGCCCCTCCCTCACATGTGCGCACTCTCTCAAAAATAAACAAACATTTAAAAACAAGTAAGTAAAATAAAAGTGCAAAAACCACACCATTCTAATTCACAATTTTGTTTTGGAAAACATAGTTATTTTTCATAAAAAGTGTTATTTATATAAACAAATAATTGGGTTTATAATTGTCATTTTAAAATGAATATGTTCTTTAAAAACTTGTCAATTTTATTTTTAGTGTAGCCAATACTAATAAACATAACTCACATAAAACAAAAGGGGTCCAGTTTTAAGAATGTAAGGGTCTTGAGACTATATAGTTTGAGAGCTGCTGGTATATACTTATAAAAAACAGAACGTAGATACTGCCCCATTAAAATTCTTATTTTTCGGGGTGCCTGGGTGGCTCAGTCCATTAAGTGCCTGACTTCGGCTCAGGTCATGATCTTAGGTTCCTGAGTTCGGGCCCCGCGTCGGGCTCTGTGCTGACAGCTCAGAGCCTGGAGCCTGCTTTGGATTCTGTCTCCCTTTCTCTGCCCCTCCCCCGCTTGCACTCGGTCTCTCTTTCTCAAAAATAAATAAACGTTAAAAAAATTTTTTTAAAAACCTCTTGTTTTTCTTCCTTTAATTTTCTTTTGGCTGAGATCCCACAATATTTGTGTAAATTAAAAGCTCAAGCCACGACATCATCACTGTAAACAGTTCCAAACTCACATCTAATAAACTTATGTGTTTCTGTCTTCCCTAGCTCAGGTTATTTATCTTTATTTACCTAGTCAACCCAACAGAATTAGAAATTACTGTCTCAACAATTCTACTTCCCAAATTCATGTCTTCCTTTACATCCTCCATGCTCTCACCCTCTGGCTTCCTTACCACTCATAACATCTTCTAATCCTACTTCCAGTCCACCCTCCAAAGTATCTTCTACGCTGATACCAAATCATCAGTGCTTACCCAATTGCCAACATCTATGGATCCCAAACCAGGTATCAAGGTGCTCCAGGGTGCCACAAAATATTTTATGTATTTGAGGTAAACAGAGCAATATACCCAACATCTCTCAAACATTACATGTTGGTACTTTGCATGTACTACAAGCTCAAAGCGGTTCAGTCTTGACATTACACTATGCTACATTTCTTTCAATGATGTCATATCTTTGCAAAACTAAATTTTCCACAACTGCTGTGTTAAAATCAAGTACTACAGGAAAATCATTGTGGAACAGTAAATTAGCATGGCAGTGTCCAATCTGAGTCCAAGATTCAAGAAAGAAACCTATCGCCCACAACATGGCAACTCCTATCCATGTTCTCTTTTCTGAACCTCGGTCTATCAGGAGCTCTTCTCTCAGAGGCACTGGAGTCTGACAGAAAAGTACAGATAGGGAACCATAAAACCGCTTCAATGTCCTAACTCTGACAATAACAACTTTTGTTATCTTGGGCAAGGGATTTTTCCTTTTCTTTCCATGTGTAAATGAGTAGCTAAGAACAGGTGGCTCTACACAACGATCCTAAAGTAGACAGGTTATTAAAAAAAAAAAACAACAAAGGGGGGCGCCTGGGTGGCTCAGCTGGTTGAGTGTCCAACTCTTGATTTCAGCTCAGGTCGTGATCTCATGGTTATGAGATAGAGCCCCATGTCAGGCTCCACGCTGGGGGTGGGGCCTACTCCATTCTCTTTCTGCCCCTTCCCAACTGGTATGTGAGCTCTCTCCAAAAAAAGAAAGAAGAAGAAAAGAAAAGGATTTGGGGCACCTGGCTGGCTCAATTGGTGGAGCATGTTCTTGATCTTGGGTTTGTGAGTTCAAGCCCCACATTGAATGTAGAGATTACTTAAGGTAAAGAAAGAGTGTAAATCCTGGGGCAAAAATATCATCGACTAGAGCCATATCCATAAAAGTCAATATTTACCTCATTTTTTGTTGTTTCTACCTTGGTCTTTTCCTTTGACCCAGATGTTGGCATTTCCTTAGTATGTCCATCTGGAATGTATATCAAAACACATGGGGCTTCTTTGCAGCTATAGGGGCTAAAGAGAAAATAGAGGGTCAAAAAAAGTTTATTTGAACAAAATTATCTGACATCAATTAAAACTGAATTCCTAGATTAATTCAATGGTACCGTCTACGTTAATGTTTTTCAAAGTATAAACAGTCCATTCTCTTATTATTCAAATCAGAAGCTCTTCAGAGTAGTTTAAAACCAATAAATACACAAATAAAAATTTGTAGTTCTAAGTGCATGCTTCCAATTTAAGAACTTTTTTTTTTAATTTTTTTTTTCAACGTTTATTTATTTTTGGGACAGAGAGAGACAGAGCATGAACAGGGGAGGGGCAGAGAGAGAGGGAGACACAGAATCGGAAACAGGCTCCAGGCTCTGAGCCATCAGCCCAGAGCCTGACGCGGGGCTCGAACTCCTGGACCGCGAGATCATGACCTGGCTGAAGTCGGACGCTTAACCGACTGTGCCACCCAGGCGCCCCAAGAACTTTTTATAGATATAAACATGCTAACTCCTGGACAAAAGCTACTCTGTCACCAGAAATGGCACTAGTGGCTGCTAATGGTCTCATTCTTGATTTAGAGCAAGTGCGTCTACATACCACACCTAATCTGCTTATAAACAGAAGAATTTCTGTAAAACATTTATAAGAATTTCTCAATTCTAAAAGTCCAGTAATTAGCAAGATCCACTGTCCCGGAGACTATTCATAAGCAAATGATTTCTTCAAATTTTGCAGGAAAAACAAAAAGAATTCAGTAACAATAGGGTCCCGTATCTCTGCAATGTTTTTAGTCTTATTGAGATATTATTATAAATCAGCCTTCGAAAGTACACAATTCAATGATTATATGAAACTGTGCAACATCACCACCCTCTAACTTTAAAACATCTACATCATCCCAAAAAGAAATTCTGTGCCTTTTATCTACCACTTCCTGGTCCCCCATGCCTCTAGCATCTGACAGCGACTAATTTGTTTCTATGGATTTGTCTATTCTGGTATTTTGTTTAAATGGAGTCACACAATACGTGGTCGGCTGTGACCAGCTTCTTTCACTTAGCGTATGTTTAAAGGTTCGTGCACGCTACAGCATGAAGGGTACCTCATTATTGTTTAGGACTGAATAATGCTCCCTTGTATGAACATACCACATTTTGTTTATCCATTCATCAGCTGAGGAACATCTGGGTTATTTGTAACTTTTAGCTATTACGAATGAGGCTACTCTGAGCGTTCCTGTCAGTTTTTTATGAACACGTTATTATTTTTCTGGAGTACACAGGCAGGCTGGCTCAAATGCTAACTCTATGTTTAACTTTTTGAGGAACTGCCACAGTTTCCAAAGTGACCAGATCATCTTAAAATTTATAATCCTATCAGCAGTGTATGAGGGTTCCAATTTTTCCACATCCTCCACCACTTGTTATTGTCTTTTTGAATATAGTCATCCAAGTGGGTGTGGAGTGACACCTCATTATGGTACTGATTTGCATTTACCTAATGACTAATGATACTGAGCATCTTTGCGTATGCTGACTGATCATTTGTATATCCACTTTGGAGAAATATCTATTCAAATCCTTTGCCCATTTTTAATCTGTTTTTATGAGTTGTAAGAATTCTTCATTTATTCTGTACACAAGTCCCTTATCAGATATATGTGTGAACATTTTTCTCCCCTTCTGTGGGTTTTTTCACTTCCTTGGTGGTATCCTTCGAAGCACAAAATTTTTTAATTTTGATGTAGTCCAATTTATGTATATTTTCTTCGGTTGCTTGTGCTTTGTTTAAGAAAGCAATGCTAAGGTACAAAGACTTACACTTAATGTTTCTCCTAAGTGGTTTATAGTTTTAGCTCTGATATTTAGTTCTTTGATTCATACTTAATTTTTGTAGATGGAGTGAGGTCCAACTTCACTCTTTTGCATGTGACCATCCAACTGATCCGGCACATTTGTTTAAACTCGACAATTTTTTTAGAGTAAGTTAAGAACCTACTCTGTTCGGGGCATTACTCTAATTGTGGTACTGTCACCACCCACACCACTACCACCATCATCACTAAATGTGTGACAAGGGCTTAGTAGGTACCAGGCACTGTACCACACTGTTTACATGTATGATGTTATATGACTGAACGCAATGTGGCATTAAGGAAAAAAAAAAAAAAAAAAAGTACCTGTCCCTGATGAATGAATTCCAGTAGCGGAAACAAGACAGATTCAATAGCGTGTGATAAACACTCTAAAGAGGAAAAGTGCTAGATACTATGGAGATACATAGGTTGGGTGCCTATCCAGACCAGAGCTCTGGGAGAAGTAACATCTGAAAGGTTACCCAGATGAAGAAAAAGCAGGGCCATTCCAGCAAAAGGCAGGACAGGAGGTTCAAAAGCATTTGATGCCTTTGGAAAGCTCCAAGCTATCCAGTATCTTGAACAGAATGGATATGGGAGAGGGTAATTACAAAAGATATGGCTCAGGGGGGTGGAGAGGCCACAACATAAAAAAGTCCTACAAGTCACACTAAGAAGTTTAGATTTTACCCTGAAATCGAGAAGAGTTTTTAAGCAAGGGGGAAATGTGATAAAATTGTTATTTTGAAATTTTTAGAGTTGGGCCCATGTGAAAAGTGGATTAGAAATGGACAGAACTGGAGGCAGGGATGCTACTTTAGAAGCTGTTTTGGTAATCAAGAAGAAATGCCAGGGAGGGGCGGGCAGGAGCGGAGGGGCTAACACAGCAGAGCAGGGGCCACACAGAGACAGCCTAGACTGGCAGTGCAAGCACTAGAGTTTACCAACTGGAATGAGGGGATGAAGGAGCAGAGCAGAGATGGTACTAAGGATCTCGGGATTTTGAAGATACAGAGTTTGACATATCTATTCAAGGATGTCTAAAAGGCATCAGATTCCCAAGTGTAGCGCTCAAGAGAAAGGTCTGATCACACAAGAGATGACAATGAAAAAACAGCAGAGACCAAAAAGAAAACCAAAAGGAACACGGACAAAAATTTAGAAACTAAAAGTTTTCCTAATAATCCCATTAGTTCACAGTTTAAAAAGCAACACAGGGAGGGGCACCGGGGTGGCTCAGTGGGTTGAGCATCATACTTCTGTGCTCACTGCTCAGAGCCTGAAGCCTGCTTCGGATTCTGTGTGTGTCTCTCTCTCTGCCCTTCCCCCATTTGTGCTCTGTGTCTCTCTCAAAAATAAATAAACATCAAAAAAACCTTTTTTTAATAAAAAAATAAAATAAAGAGAAACACAGGGGCGCCTGGGTGGCTCAGTCAGTTAAGCATCTGACTCTTGATTTCAGCTCAGGTCACGATCTCATGTTTTGTGAGTTCGAGCCTGGGTGGGGCTTCACTCTAACAGCACAGAGCCTGCTTGGGCCTCTCCTCTCTCTCTGCCCCTTCCTCAGTTCATGCTTTTTCTCTCAAAATAAACATTTTTTAAAAAAATTAAAAAAAAGAAAATACACTATGAAAAAAGAGTTAAGAGTGATAATTTTCACCCAAAGGTAAGATACGATGAAACTTTTTTGTTTATACTTGGACTCCATGAAGATGCATTATAAGATGGTTTAATTATAGAAATGAATAATTTGTTATTAGTAATTACTGTTTCAAAATTACCCCTTATTACTATAAAGCCTGAAATACTAAATATAAAAAAAGAAATCGGACCGAATAGAGAATTATCAGGGATGGTACTTAAGTAGAAACTTGATTTTTAAAATATTATTTACTCTACGAACTTTACGCATTTTCATTTAAACGCTCAAAGACAGGCGTGCCTAGGTAGCTCAGTCAGTTGAGTATCTGACTCTTGATTTTGGCTCAGGTCATGATCCCAGGGTTGTGGGATTGAGCCCACCATTGGGCTCCATGCTGAGCAGGTAGCCTGCTTAAGACTCTCTTTCTCTCTGCCTCTGCCCCTTTTCCCTGCTCACATGCTCTAAAATAAAAAAATGTATAAAAAATTTTTTAATTAAAAATTAAAAAATAAACACTTAACTACATTTACTTACCTAACAGGTTCATACGGTTGATCACAAATAAAGAACCCTCTTCTCTGGAGTTGTATAATGTCTCCTTTTTTCAAATCCTTCAGGCAGGGATCCCCCAGCATTAGTTCCTCATGCTGTAAAGAGGACAGAAGACGAAAATACACCTTCTCAGAAATCAGAGCACTCAAAACAACTCTACAGTACAAGCTGTTTTTCCAGAGGCTATTTTCAACAAATATGTTAAAAGCTTTACTACTTAAGCAGACACCGTGAAACAGTGAAGAATTAAACAATTACATTTATTGTATTTTCAAAAGTCAAAATCTATAAATTGACAAACTTCAGAAAACCTCTCAACTAACTTGATTGGTGTCCTTGAAGATATATAAATTAGTTTCCCACCATAGGTAGGAGCCACAGTGAAAAAAGCACACTCAGACCTGGCTGAAACTCACGGCAGCCCTCAGCACTTAGGCACAAGGGCTCTGCCTGTCCTCAGGCAACTTGCTCACCTTCAGTGTGCTTCAGCTTCTATCTTCCGTAAAATGGAAACATCACCCTTTTACATCTTTTCATTTTAATAAAATTTTACAGATCTTTTCTCCATTTTGTTTGAAAACCAAGTACTTAAAAGTAATTTTTAAAAATTCTTAAAAAAAAAAAAAAAAGCTTATATGACAGGGAAAAAAGAAATACGATTTCTTTCAGGGGTCTACCTTACTGTTCTTGTTGACATACTGCTTAAAGTCTTCATCTTTTCCTAGCACGGGCTTTGTGATCAAGTGCTCATAAGTGACACAGACTGCCGGGATGGGAAGAGCTTGCGTGGTCTCTGCAAGCCAAGTGATCTTAGTGGTTTTTTTATAGTCTTTGTTCTCCAAATTCAATTTTGCATCAAGAGACACAATTTTTCCATCTGCATTTCTAGATATAAGATTGAAAAGTGTTTAGAGAAAACAAACCATAATTGCCATGAATGCATTATTTTGTTCTGTGATCTGTAATAAATGGCTAGAAATTTTCTTTGGAAGAGTGTCAAACATGTATTTGAATGTCTAATATTTGATGAAAAACAAGAATATATTTACAAATTTTAAAGTCACCAGCACTAAGTATTAAAAAATGTAAAGAATTTTAAAACATGTAACAATTACTTGAAATCATATGCAATGACTGGACAATTAAGATTTCTGAGTTCACATAAACTAATTTTACTAGCATGCTATGTTCCATTTACATAATGTTAAGAACTGACAAGTGTAGCACACTGTAATAACTGGACAGTAGCACACTCATCACAAAATAATTTTAAAGCAGATTTTAGGATAAAGATTATGTTACATATACAAATTCTGTCCAAAGGGTCCCTCCCGCAGGCAACCTGTATAATGAGAATTAATGACAAAAAGGGGCCCTGTAAGCATTAGAACTCTTCTTTTATATTCAGATGTAGTAATTTTCAACATCACAAGCAAAACATATCCCAATATCCACAAGCAAAACATATCCCAATTAATTGGAACACATATGGAAAAGAAATTTGTTACGTGTCCAGAATTGGCAGTTTCTACACCTGAGCAAGTTAACCAGTTGGGAAAATGAATGAGTCTAAATTAGGTAATTTTTAATAATGAAGAAACTTAAGAATTTCCTTTCACATTTATTTGAAAATAGATGAAAAGTTCTTACTTGTTTATTTTAATAATGTTGATGTTGCCCCAATTTATGAAGGTAACCATCTCACCCTCTGATAATGTCTCTGCATCAGCACCTTCAATGAAAACTTTAGGACTGTACCACACTGGCTTTAAGCCAACATCAGGATTCTGATTAAAAAAAAAAAAAAAAGAGTGCTGATTGAAACAACTTACTGAACCCAGCATGCAGATTTATATATTCATTCATTTTATTCTTTAACCAAATGTATTACCTATGCTAGTCCGAATCCCAGCTCTATGACAATGAGTAGGCCATCTGACCAATAATGCTAAGGGGAGTCAGAGGAAGTGACCTGTACCTCTAAACTTACTTCCAGCCTAAAATTCTTTGTTTTTCAGAGCTAAGCCCATATTATTTGTCCTTGGTGTCCCTCCAAACAGAATCTGCTGTGCTATCCTCAGAATGTCACTAAAGCTTTTTCAGCAAAGGAGAAAATAAAGTCAGTCCTGATCAGTGACTACAGAGTATTACAGGACAACAGATGTCCCCACAGCAGGAAACTGTGGACCTTTCATATTTTAAAAAACAAATTTTAACAAGTATTATATTTGCATACAGATAAATTTTCTGCCTTGTCAGAAAATGTGTTATGTAAAGAAGAAAAAAGACCTAAAGAATAAAAAGAATGCTGTGTTAACTTTCAGTTGTTTCACTTTAAGAGAAAAAAGTAGAAGAAGATCCTTTGAAATAAATCTTACACAGCATGTGTTTAATAACTGTTCAATGAAAGTACCAATACATCTGAGAAAAATTAGTATATTGTATCAAGCTATATTCTGCTGGGCTCAGAACAGAATGCTAACAGGCTAAATCTATAACACTTTGTGAGGGTAATAATAATGAAAATTCCACATATCAAATTGAGTAATCCAGTCATCATTTAAAGTGTATTTCCAAATCAATTAGTTCCTAACTTATTACTTTCCTTTATCACTTACTCTATTAACTAAGCTATCTGAATACATTTAACCATCATTTTAAAAGCAGCAGCACCCTTAAAAAGTTTTATCCTCACCATTCAAATTTCAAAACATTCAGTTAGCTTCACAATTGAGCTAACAGTAGTAGGTGATATATCAGATACTACCACTCACCGGGCTGAACCAATCAGATGTAAGATAAAGGCAAAGCCAAATCAATAACAGACACACACACTTTCCACATCTTATCAGGAATCTCCTTAAAATAACTCAAATCTTTAAAGTTAAAAATAGCCAATGTCATAGAAAGGTAATCATATTAAGGCTGCATCTTAGAAAATCCATAGCTCTTCGTGATGCATATTGTTATACGTGAGTTAGTCTGTGAATGTAACGTAATTATGAGTAAGGCTATGAGGGTAGTGAACCGGTCTATGAATCTCCATCACACAATGAAGGTATTTATAGACAACCCCCAAAGCTGGAATACATGGACCTATTTTTGCTTCATGACTGTCAACCAAGCAGTCATAACTATCTAAGACAACAACCATGCTTTAACTTAAGAGGAATTCCCCACTATCTACATTTAAGATTTATATTCTCTCTTTGCTGATACTTTCTACAACAGAGTAAATGATACTGTGATAGATCCTGGACTAAAATCGTGATTCAAAGGGCGCTTGGCTGACTCAGTTGGTAAAGCATGTGACTCTTCATCTCAGGGTCATGAGTTGAAGCCCCTCGTTGGGTGTGGAGTCACTGGGTGTAGAGACTACTTTAAAAAAAAATGTGATTAATATTACTAGGTCTAATGTTTGGCTTCAGGACAAAGAAAGGTAATGATGAATAACCTCGTTAACAGCGAATGCACCTCATCTTCCCTATAAAGATAAGAGCATGAATTGTAATACCTCATCTTTCAAAATGACTCCAGAAAGATCAATCTTATTTATATACTTCCATACTATCTCTACAGAATAAGAAAAAGAGGCACAGAGGGTAGTAGTTCTCTGAGAGATGTTGTGGATTATTACTAGAATAATTTTCGTCAGCAGGAAACCCACAAAAATATTTACTTCAATTAGTATCAACCCCTAACAAATAAGGTTGAATAGAAAATGATCCCCAAACCACACTATTACCACTAAGCCACACTGTCCCCTCTTTAATCCTGCTCCTTCTGAGAATAACATTGGTGGAAGTGAAGGTGACCTTTGGGTGTTTGGCTACTTCCTTCATCTCCTCCTGAGCCTCAGGGACATTCACCGGAATCACTTCTTTCTTCAGTAATGCAACATATCGCGGAGCCACCGGGTCAATAACCTGCAACAAATGCACCCTCGTTTTAAAACATTCAGACATTTTAAAAACTTCATAAATAAATAATAGCACAGGAATACTAACTGGCTTTCTTTGTTACTGCATTTACTAATTTTTTGGTTTACCTGCTAAGTCTTCTAATATTTAACTGTCAAGTAGAAAGAAAGAAAAAAAACAATCATGAAATTTAGAGTTCCTTTCCAAGAATTAACTACTAACAGGTAAAAAGAAACCAATTAGTTAAAGCAAAATACTTCTTTTGAAAGTCATGTTTTACTCTGGTATAAGAAGGTGAGGAAAAATTATCCTGTGGGGTTATATATCAATCCTACAGATAAATGTGTTACGTAATTTTGTATTGTTGGAAAAGTCCATTTTGAAAGAATATAGATATATGTGTTTTAGTACCGTTTTTAGCGTTTGGCAACACAACACCATCAAAAGCAAAATAGCATTAGGTCACTATAATAAGGCAATTCTATAAATCTTAGTATAAACAAGACATTTCTACTGGTCTGCAAGCCATATATACAGGGAACGCTGTGTTCCCAGTACTCAGCAAGGGCCTGGCACACACAGGTAATGAACAAGCATTTGCGGGCTAACTGAACAAATGGTCGTGCTCCTGAGGCTCTAAACTAACTCCACCTCCAAAACATGAGTAGCCTGCCCTTCTAGGTCTGATGTCTTTTCTTCACTTCACTGTTCAAAATTTAAAATGATCCATGATGACCACATATAACAGCAGTGTTTAGACATTAAATAAAGCTTATGGAAGAAAATGTAGATAGAGGCATGTGTAGAGTCAAACAGCTAAGTAGAAGGATGCAGGAAATAGTGGTATGGCCAATTAAACTTGGCTGTTTGGTTTGTTTTGTATTAGCTTTGTCGTTGCCACTATTGGGTTGGTTTTTGTTTGTTTGCTTTGAGACTATTTTTCGGCTTCTGAAAATTACGAGTGACTCGAAACATCCTTAGAGAGTCCCTCAAAGAAACTAGAAAAGCTACTGAACTTCCCCTTGTCTGCTACTCTTAATGGCTTATATTCCACGTCGGTAGTAGATCAACACCAGCCTCTCAATTATTTCACTCTTTGCTTCTCTGAGTTAGCTTACAGGTCATTCTTACTCGTTTGGGATTTCTTCATTCAGCTACAACTGGGCTACAATGATCCAAGATTTAATTAGTGACTACTCAGTTCAGTATTTAAGCCAGGAAGACAGATGAAATTTCTTTAAAGTTACAACCAGACAAGCCAACCTGACAAGTCAGTTTCCTCAACTGATGAAAGGAGTAGAAGACGGCCTCCCACAGCTGACTACCTGAGACGCTCACTCAGGGCACTGGCTGGCACTGTACTTGGGCCACTCGACACTAAAAGATTATCAAGGTAATGGTCTGAAGTAAAGTCTAGGAATCTATATATTTTGTAAGTTTATTTATTTTGAGAGAGAGCGTGAGCAGGGGAGGGACAGAGAGAATCCCAAGCAGGCTCTGCACCATCAGCACAGAGCCTGACACGGGGCTCGAACTCACAAGCCGTGAGACCGTGACCTGAGCCGAAGTCAAGAGTCAGACACTCGACCGACTGAGCCACCCAGGCACCTCTAGAAATCTATTTTTAATAAGCATTCCATAGATGGTCAGGATCAGACAGTTTGGAAAATCTTGGATTAAAAGATTTAAGTCTTTGACAGCTCTAAAATTATAGTTTTATTTATCTAAAGGTTTGTAATTCTAAAACTTTCTGGATCAAATTACTCTAAAGGGTCCCAGGAATTTCAAGGAGTTGCTCTAGCAGACACCACCGAGTGGGGGAAGGACAGGCCTCGGACTGGGCAGAAGAGGACTCCAGAACCCTTGACACACTTCAACCAGGACACCCTTTCACTGACTGGGGTTTACTTGAAAGTTGTTCATTTCAAGGAAGACTCTGCTTGTTTCAGGTTGAAGAGGGAAGTCTTTACATAAATTTTCTAGCTAGGAGCACATGAGGGTAAAGATGACATTTGGGGAAAAAACTATTATATTATCACACCACTGAAATACTAACACAGATTTTAAAATTAAAGCACTAAATAAAATTTGATGGAAGTAAATACTATTCTGAAATGAACACCTTAATAAAGCTTGTGACTCTTCTGCTTTGACTGAAGACTTCAAACCTTAACATGTAAAACCAAGAAGGAAATTAGAGAGGAGCTGGTGAAATGTCTATCGGTAATAAGGTAGATCATTTAATGGAAATGGATTCTATTTAGTTATTCTGTATTAGTTTCCTTCTGAGATGAAAAGTCAGGCTAAGAAAATACAGATTATAGTAGTTGCAGAGGGATACTAAGATTATTACCACCCCACATGTCACTGTCTCCTTCATCCATTTCTCCTCTCTCCTCTTTACTATATATACCACACTCTGTAAATAAAGCTCTTTCCCCAAAGGAGAATGTATTTAAAGAGTTCCAGCTAATCCAGAGTTAATCCACTTGTCTTTTAGCAGGAGATGCTTTAACAGAAATGCTAAGTTACTAAGAGTGGGAGAGTGTCCAAAGAATGACATTTTCTCTGTCCTTAATAACTGCTTCACAATGCCAGAGCATTAAATTTAGTTCACTTATGCTTCACTTACATTTTATTTGCAGAACTTGGAAAAAAGAACAAGCCACAAAAAAACAAAGCAGTGATCAGACTGAATGTGACATGAGCCCTAAATAAGAGATCTGTACCGCAAGGGTCAGAGAGAATGGCAAAGTGAAGGACATGTGGGAAGATGTCAGGAAGGCCAGCAGTAGAAACAAAAAGGTACATATCAGAACAACTTCATTTTTACTACTAATCAAAAATTTTTAGCCATGCTATGTGTTTAACATGGTGCTTGGTGATTAGGGATCCCACAGATGTATGGATAAACAAAGTAGACTGAAAAATACTCACCTACCTTCACTTCCTCCCACATCCCCACTAAAAAGACATAAAGGATTTTTTTTATTTGTTTAAAGGTACAAACCCAGAAAAATTAGTGTAACTGGAGAGGAGATAACAACAACAAAATGCTGGAATCTGGAGACCATGTGGAAACATCCCCTCTCTGCAACTGCCTCTCCCCCAGCCCCACTGAAGAATGGAAGATTACTCTAGAAGAAGCGTGTCCAGATCCTTCCTGATACCAGATACCAGAAAGAGCTGAAGGGGAGGGTTCTGCACAAGGGGAGTAAGTGAACGTATGACACCACACAGGCCGCACCAGTCTGCTCAGTTCAGCTCCAAAGCCGAGAGCAGCCAAGCCTTCACACTTCAGGCACGTAACTGAAAGAAACCCTCTGGAAAAACTGCCTAATCCAAGAAGTGAGATATAAAGTTACTGACACAGAGGCTGTCCAACTAACTGACTCAGCCAGGTCATCCTACAGTGAGTCTCAGCTGAAGGTCCAACTCTTCCCTTCAGGGCTTCTAACTGCTCCCTTAGTCCTCCATGTTACACATGCAGATGACCAAGACTAACCAGACATCAGAGATGCCTCTGATATGCCTTTAACAGGAAAGAATAAGCCTAAAGAAACAATCTGCAGGAAAGAGATGTCATGAGAAAAATACTCCTAGTGATGTTAGCATTCTAAGCAGGAACAGAACAAGAAGCAGAGAGTAAAAAAGGAATCTTAGAAATATGATACATAAATGAAAATCTCAACAGAAGGGTAGGAAGAAAGAGTCAAGCAGATCTAGCGGAAAGCAAAGGCAAAAGAGAGAAAATAAAATTAGAGGACCAGTCCAGGAGGCCCAACATCTGCTCAAGAAGAGTTCCAGAGAGAAGAAAACATAGTAGAGAAAAAATAAAGCATTCAAGAAAATTTCCCAGAACTGAAGGAATGAGTTTCCAAACTAGAAGCCACATGTTCTTCTGATGGATAGGGATGAAAACAGACCCCCAGCACAGCACATAATCATGAAATTTTTTAAGTGAAAAAAAAGTCAGGCGCCTGGATGGTTCAGTGGGTTAAGCATCCAACTTCAGCTCCGCTGATGATCTCACAGTTCATGGGTTCAAGCCCTGCACCGGGGCTAAGAACACAGAGCCTGCTTCAGATACTCTTTCTCCCTCTCTCTCTGCCCCTCCCTCACTTGCACTCTCTCTCTCTCTCTCTCAAAAATAAACAAACATTAAAAAAATAATAACTAAAAAAAAAGGCCGTATACAAGGTCTCAAAAATCTTCATCCCTTGCCCCCTTCTCAGGGAGCTACCAAAGGACGGAGTACAGCAAAGCAAGAGAGTAATAAAAAGAGAAGGGAGATCCAAGAACCAGAGGATCCATCACAGAACAAACACAAAGGAGATTCCGGGACGATGATGACTGACCTCAGAAGACTGCTTGCTGTGCTTCAGAAGCTAACGGGCCCTAATCTAGATCAGAAGGGAGTAGCGCAGAAGGCTCTGGAAGAGATGTCTCCACAATGAAACTGAAAGTATACTGAGGCATAAGAACATCTTGTTAGGAAATTTAGAGAACTTGCAGAAAGCTGCAGACAGAATTAGAAAACTAAACAAATGAGGGGGAAAACAAAACAATCAGCTACAAGAAAGCCAACAAGATATAAGAAAAAGTAAGAGACCCACATCCCTGCTTTCCACTGTAGGAAGTCAAATAAGGATGCCTGAAATAAAAAAAAAAAAAAATCAAGTACGAACACACATCTTATTTAGAGATACAGGCAAGAAAAATACCAAAAGAATTACCCAAAAGAGCTGCAAGTGATTTCTCTAGAGGGAGAAAATGTAAGAACAGAAGACAGGAAAATCCGCTGTTCACTTTAACAGACCCTACAGAACTCTCTAACCATAATGAAATATATAGTTCATACAATTGAACTAAGTGCACATGTATGATTTTATTAGAACTGAAAACCTGTAAAATTTGGTTTATTAATGAAAAGTACTCCAAATTAACTTTACCTATAAATTCTACTTGTACTTATTATTAGTAACTGCAGCAACAGAAAGAACCAATTAATTCCGTTATGTATCAAAAAACACACAAGACTAAATAAAACAAATTCAAGACACATGCGAGACAAGCAAGTATTTCTTGAGGCAAGGCATCAGCACAATCAAGCAGCAATAAGAAAAAAAAATTACAGAACACAATCACAGAGACTATAGTTTAAAACATGGCATTTTAATGATTTGCCTTATTATAGTGTCTAAGCATCTGCTTCCAATTATCAATTAATAATGTCCATATGCAGTATTCCTTGACTTTAAGAAATAGTTAAAAAAATAAAAGCTAGATTCAGTTAAGACACAGTGAACCTTCAATACAACTCAATGAAACATACAACTTTAAAACTCTGTCCTCTCAGTACACAAGGGAACAGGAGAATGGAGTTAGCCCAATCTTCCCTTTGCCACTAAGAAAACTAGAGGACATGTTTTTTTGAAACTAGGAATAATGCATTTTCAATGGATTTGTATAAGCAAGTCTTTTATATAAATGTGATTGTGCTTCAAGGCTGTATAACATCTCAGGTTATAACATGTATGCTAAAAGCTATGTGCTAAGTAAGGCAGATAAAAGCATTAGGTAATACCTTCTTACAGAGAGCTCGCAGCTTGAAAGCAGAAAAATGAAATGCAGTGTTCATAAAAGATTGAACAAAAAAACTGTTACCGTTCCCCACTAACTCCAAGTTTGTTTTAATCATGGTTACTTGCTTGGTATGGCTAATAGGCTTAATGCTCTTTTTATGTTTAAGAAAGGAAAACATTCCATTTTCCTGAAGGTCTGCAAAATGACAACATCCTTCACAAAATTTTCTCTACAATGAACACATTAATGAATTCCACACATATTACATTATTCGGGAGTTAGGCATGAGAAAGGAGGACCAAGAGTCAAAACATGTACCTTTTTATTAAATGCCCAAATTTTGTCCCATTCCATGTTCACAACTGAACGTGAAGAGCCCTAGAAAAACAATAAATAAAACGATTTAAAGGTCAAGAAGTGTCCATTAGAATATTTAATTAAAGCTACTCATGTTAGAAAAGAATACACCCAATAAATACTGTTGACTTCCACTGGGATATAAAACTGAGTGTGCACGAACCAATCCAGTTGCCCTGAACAGCCACAGTCAAGAGCACATATTTCAACAGGTAAGCATACCATGGCTGCCTCTGTCCCACTCCAGCTTAAGGGTTTAGGACATTCTCAATTTTCCACTATTAGAAACATACTCCTTAAAAAAAAAAAAAAAAAAAAAAATCCTACCCTTACATTAGAAGGAACAAATAAGGAACAGAATGAACAGAAATAACAGAGACTAAAGGGGTATTAATGAGACACGTAAAAACACCGAGAAGCCGGAAAACAAAGCGTAGGTCACCTGAGCAGCAATAAACTGTTTCAGCCCTTCGACAGTCATCCCTCTTCTGAGCACACCACGAACTGTGGGAAATCGGGGATCATCCCTAGGAAAGAAGGAAATGTTCAGTTACCAAGGAGAACTCTTTAATGTATAATCACAAGGAGTACAAAATGCCTTAATGAATAATAAACTATAAACAGCTTGTGAAAAGACTTGTGACTAACAGTTGCTTATAAGAACTGGGTTCCCGTGAGCCCTCGTTCATGGAAGAGCAAAACTGCTCTCTGGTCAAATACTGCTCAGTAAAATAAATGTACTAGAAAGAGTAAAGTGCATTTCAAAAAGACACAAAGGTGACATCTTCAAATACAGAAAATCCATGCATTAAGACATTCTTATTTGCTTTTTATTTTACAATATTCATGGTCTCTATTCTATACATGACCATGAAAATCTGAGAAGAGATGGTCTCATGCCATCCACGTATGAATATACTTCACAAAGCCCTTTGGGTTATAAAAAAATATACACATTTGGGTTATAAAAAATATACACACTGCTTATTAATATTCTGCAGAAATTTGCACACTTTAGTAAGTTTGCAATAAAACACTTTGCCTGGAGCCCAACATTTGCCTTTTGTCAAATATAGCTTCACAATAAACCAGTATAAAATACATCTTATTCAACATATAATACTTAATACATACTGTCACTATTATGTGATGCCAACAGAAACTACTGAATACATTCTTATTTAGATAAAAAATATTCTTGACTTATCAGCACGGTAACCCATCTGAACAGGTTTTGTTTACACAGATACATGGCTACAAGGTGACTTTAATTTTCATACTCTTCTTCCTCATAGAAATCCCATATAGGTTATTAATATGCTACCGAGATTTGCAAACTTTTCCTAGGTGCTGAATCCTCTGGGCAACCAACTGCTCCACAAGGTGGATCTTCACCACCAAGGCAGAGACCATTTATGTCTTTGCTTCAACTCAGGGCATTTTGGTCTTCATGGGACCCAGCTGAAAAGAAAAGCCTCAGAGCCTCAGCAGTGTGGAGAGTGGTAACCAGATCTACAAAGGACCAGAGTCACAACTATTTTTCTAAACAATGCTGAGATCTGCAGAGGCTGTGCCCTTGTGTGTTTCATTCCCATGCACCAGGGTCCACAATGGGCACTCCGTGTTTGTAGCATTAAAATAAAGGGGAGGGGAAGGGGACCCGATGCACTGGATGAAATAAAAACAAGGACCAAAAACCCTAGAGACCCACCCATTCCACCTCTTCCCATTCATCCTCCCCACCACTCAAAAGTTTTAAAATCACTGATATACCACGTTCTTACTTCCTCTCAATTCTAAGTAACAGTAAACATACCATCCGTCTACCAATCCTTCATTGACAAACCATGTGAGTTTTCTCTTGGATAGCACTGTGTTGTTGAGATTTAATCGGCTATATTCCCAAATATATGGCTTTCTTATGCCTAAGGCTTCAATAATCCAATAAAACTGTTCATCTCTGTCATGGTATTCTGTTGTTCTCAGGGCATGTGTAACACCTTCAATACTGTCTACTATGGGGCAGGCAAAATCGTATGTCGGATACACACTGGAAAAAAAGAATATTTTTAAAAGCAAAATAAAGCATTTTACCCTTTCCATATTAGATCATGCATTATAAGCAGCAACAGTAATTTGAAATAATTCCTTACAAGTTAGGAATTTCTTAAAAATAATAGGTTTTACAACCCATAATATTATCAAAGCATATCAAAACATCAGTCTTTGAGGAAAATAAATCAGTTAACCCACTCAATATTCAAACCAATTCACAGCAAATTCCACAATCACATTTCTGTAATGGCCAACGTATACCATGGTAGAAAACAATAAGCAATACACATACAGTTGACCTTGAACAACACAAATTGGAACTATATGGGTCCACTTACACATGAATTTTTATAAATACAATACAGCACTATAAATGTATTCTCTCTTCCTTACGATTTTCTTAACAACATTTTCTTTTCTCTGGCTTATTTAAGAGCACAATATATATTACATATAACAAACAAAATATGTGTTAATTGTGTTATCGGTAAGGCTTCTGGTCAATAGGAGGCTATTAATAGTCAAGTTTTTGGGGAATCCAAAGTTATATACAGATTTTTGACTGCACAACCCCCTGCATTGCTCAAGAGTCAACTGTACTTAATAATTCAAGGGAAATTTTAGCTTTCCAATATCTTAATTAATCCCACACTCAAGTAAATCCCTATGCTTAATCTCCTGTAATTAAATGAATTCAAGAACAAAGCATTTCCTTCTCTGACAAGTAAAAGGGAAGAAAACTAGGTTAATTAAAATTCTATTTAAGATGAATAGTCTTAAAAACAATTCCTGATTAATATAACGTACATAATGCACAAGTACTTTTAATTTGAATTTTAAAAAATATGCCGTATTATCCCTTCTAATTTTTAGGCTACAACTTCATTAAACTTCTACTTCATTATGCTTAGCAATTATTTCATACTGAAAATGCACATCCAAATTAACTTTTCCAATGTATTCAAAGTATTTGCCTAGTAAAATGAGTAAGCACCCTGTTAAAAATGAGACTTACTAAAAAAAAAAAAACCAAAAAAAAACAATGAAAGATTTGTGTATACATGTGTAACCACACCCATAATGTGTTTGTCTACATACGGACACACAGATCTATACCCACAAGTTTAAAGAAAGTCACGTTAGCTAAGCAGGTTATCATTTACATTCACTAATCTCTTCAGAAGTTATGATTCAGCATTTATCTATAGTGGGTTTCTTCAAAGTATAAAAAAATACATTCTATGGTTGCTTTATATGGTAAATTAATGGAGAAGGGGAACCCATTTAAAGAAAAAGAATCTTTTAACTGAAAACCCACTTAGAAAACTAATCAAAACTAGAAAAAAAACCCACATATTTTCTTATAATGCTCACATTTCTGTAAAGTTTCAAGTCTATCACTTTTTTTTTTGTGAATCAACTTATGCCCAGCAGAATCCAAGTTTATAAGAGGAAGAAAAAGATCTTCTAAAGATACACACCACAATACACCTAATCAATACGTAAAAAGCAACTTTAGGCAAACTGAAGGACCTTAAGGAAGTACCTTAGAAACAACCTAGTATAACCTTAATCAATAGGTGAGTAAACAGCCCAAGAGATTAAGTTACATGCTTTACCAAAAGCAGTTATTAATCTATGAGTGAACAAAGATCCAGGTCTCTTGACTATTCTGCATCTACTCTATGTGTAGAGGCAATCAAAGTGAAATCACAGTAGGCTGCCTAGCATAATGAAAGAGATACACCTACTTGTATTTATTTCCAGTTCTTGGATGTGGCTGAATTTTACAGCGATAAAGCGTTGGGTCTCTCATACATCCATTGTTACTACTCATGTCGATTTTTGCTCTCAGACAACAGGACTGACCAAACTGGCTCCCTTTTTTCATTTCTTCCCACATTTGTAGATTCTTCTCAATAGCTGTAAGATTAATTATATTACAGTTTATCTAATATATTACTAACCTAGTTGAACTGAAATTATTTTAATGGTTTACTTTTATATTATAAGCACACTCCACTAGTTTAAAAATACCATCATAACTGTATGTATGTAGAAAATGAGTCGTCAATAGAAACGAACGTGGCCTCTTAAAAATAAATAAATATACAAATTAAAAAAAATAAAATAAAAAATAAAATACCATCATAGTTTCAATATCTGGTACGAAGAGTAAATGCATCATTTTTTATGAAGAAGTCTCACAAAAAACACTTAGGAAAAGTACTCTATGAATACGTTTTTCAGAAGTCAAAGCAATACATTTCACTGATATAGTACTCATTAAGGGTAAGAGACCTGGGGCACCTGGGTGGCTCAGTCAGCTAATTGTCCTACTTCAGCTCAGGTCATGACTCTTGGTTCATGAGTTTGAGCCCCGCATCAGGCTCTGTGCTAACAGAGCCTGGAGCCTGCTTCAGATTTTGTGTCTCCCTCTGTCTCTGCCCCTCCCCTGCTCGCACTCTGTCTCTCTTTCAAAACTAAATAAAATTTTTTTTCATTGAGATAAATAAATAAATAAAAGTAAGGGTAAGAGACGAAACATGAGACTTGAAGGTTTTTCTCGCCCTGTGTTTCCCACTTGCCGATCAAGGCACAGCTAGCCAGCCCCTGAGCGTCTCAAATTTAATTCTGCTTTTGAAGCAGAAGCATTCTGTTCCTCTGCCTCCTCATGCTCAGGGGACAGACCAGACTGGCCTGATCCACAGGGCCCACAGGCATCAGTGCTACAGCCTGTGCCCATGTAAAGAACATGGCTTGGGCTGTGAGCCTGAGTCCATGGGCTACCAGAAAGCCCTGTCAGTCATTCCAGTGGAAAACAGGAGACTCTTGGATCAAAAAAAAAAAAGAGATCACAGAAAACAATGATACAAATTTCACCCCAGAAAATTCTGTCCCAAGTAGCTATGGTTCTATCTTGTGAAAATACTGAAAACCTGCCCCATGCAGGTAAGAAAGAACTATTAAACAATGACTCTCTGTGGAAGCTCCTGAAGATATGATGGACACTTTGCCCTCAAAAAAAATCAAATGAGTCTAGAAATACAGTTGTTAACTATTTTTGAAAATGTTAGGGAAACCTCAAAAAGAGGGGAAAAAAAAGACTTTTTAACAATTTGACAACAATTCACTATACACTTCCCAAATGTGACATTATGGCAACATAAATGCAGAATAAAAACAGCCCCAATCAGTAGCTCAGGAGGCAAGTAATTAATAAGAAATATGCTTTTTCGTTAAGTGATATCTCAGAGGTATAGAGTTGTACTAACTAAGCTTACATATTACATTCACATGCTGAAAAGAAGATTCGGGTACTAATAACATGATCACTGAACCTCTTAGAAAGGCTAAGTTTTTAAATTGGGAGAACTACAAAGAAATGCAGAAGTACTCACTGCAATGGAATGAACACAATGCAAAGGACCAAGTGCAGTGAGACACTATGGGCACAACTACGGGCACACACACTTCGCATATAGTTGTGACGCCAACAAAGTAGTAACAATGTAAAGATGATAATGAAAGAAAAAAAGAAACCTGTGATGAACGTATGGATCACATTCCCAAATGGGCCTCAAACCAGCATCTTTCACAGAAATCTTGTTCTACTAAAGAAGTAGAACACAAGACCGCCAATTAAAATATAAGACATTAAATGAGCCTTACAGTTTTTTCTATGCTTGGATTCTATCCTCTGCTCACGTTCTGCTTTCATCTGCTCAGCAGGAGTATCATCCACATAAGCCTTCCCTTCCTGAATTAGCTTCTCTGCGTATTTCATTATAGTTTCAAAATGATCCGAGGTATAAGTAAATTGATCTGGTTTGATATGCAACATTGCAACATCCTCCAAGATAACCTGCAAAGAGAATCCAAAATAACCATCAACTTATCTTTTGCATTTTCTTGTGTATTTTCAATCCTTGATACTGCATTTGGGCAAATGTAATAATACACCATCAGTCAAAAAAAAAAAGCCTGAAAATGGTTGTACAAGTTGTATATTAGGTCAGAAAAGAAAAAAAAAAGATAATCATTATACTAGTCTCCAAATTTTCAGCTGAGAAAGCTGATTTCATGATGGAGCTTTCCATTTACTCTGGAAAACTGGTTATTATTGGTCATACCGACAATCATTTGCCCTCTCTTTGAACATATTGCAGTGCTTCTGAACAAAGAGGATAGAAGAGGCCAAGAAACCTCCCCATTTTCTGATACCTACTTGGTGTTTGTTTCATTCACACACTTACAATTATATGACAGAAAAGAAACCTGTCTCTAGTGACCAATTCATTTAAGAAATTGGTACTTATAGGAAAACATAGCACTTTGGTAAAATTGTACAATTGAGGAAGAAAACAGTAAGTGGAAGTTTTTTGCTATAGGAGCTCAATATTGCTTGCCTTAGGTCTCAGACACAGAATAGACAGATGAGGGAAAAAGGCAGCTATGAGAACAAACTTCATTTATTTTCTTACCATGAAGGTATCCAGTCACCCTCTAATTTTAATTAACTTTTCTGACAAAGGGTCATCACTACACCTTTAATTACCTTCTCAAAATCTTCCTTTTCTTTTTCGGGATTTGTGTCATCAAATCTCATGATCAGTTTCCCTTTAAAGTTAACCTGGTAGTGCTGGTTCAGAAGAGCAGCTTTTGCATGCCCAATGTGTAAGTAACTAAAACAAAAACATTTCACAAAGAAACTCATTAACATGTTTTACCTAAATACTTGAACTTAACCTTCCTGAGGAGATGAGAACTAAACAAAAATCCTTCTAGTTGGTACTCCCGTCATAGTTTATTTTCTAACAAGAAAGTACTCTGATAGAAAAGCTGACCCTCACAGGAAGAAAAAGACACTACAACATTTATAAAGTCATCACAAGAAACAATTTCACATGGAACATCTCACAAAGAGACAAGTGATTTAGTCACGTTACCACCTTAAGGAAAATCTTTTTCTTTTTTACAAAGGAAATGAGTGGTCGTTTAGTTAGGGGAAACCTGCTTCCTGGAAAACGGTGTCCGGGGCTACACGGGAGTGCGTCTGCACAGAGACCTGACTCTGCGGTGGACGGAGCACCCACCTCGTGCACGCCAGCGAGAGGCGCCTCTGAGATCGCCACCGCCACATGCTAACTCGTGGACGGACACGCGGGAATCGGGAAGCCGCAGAAGAGCCACTTATTCTCAAGGCTTCGATTTTCTCAAAAGCCAAAATACAAGGATTTCGCCAACTAAAGGACTTTACAGGTCTCATCCAGGACCAACGCTCCATGAATCACAATCTGTGAAAATACTATTCTGTTCCTATGGGCAGTTGACAATTACAAGGAATAAAATATATCAGAGGCCTTGTTGATATAATAAGTCACCATTTCCCTTGATCAGTGAAGTGGGTAAAAAGCAGTATCTTGTACCACTAACGATGAAAATACACTTTCCTGGGCAGCAAACAGGGCATGAAGTGAGGAAGTTTAATAATCCGCTCTCACGAACTTTTATTAGTTGCCACTGACAATGGTAGCCACCGTCCCCCTGCGCTAGTCTCCTAGTTTCTCGCCCACATCTAATCTCAGCTGGGGTCAACAGGGGAGAGGAAAATACAACTCCTTGCATGTCTTCACACCAGTTTTTAAATCAATCCATGTTTTAGAAATTCACGCAGCATTCTAGATCAATGATTCAATGTTAAGAAGGATTTATATGCACCAGTTAATGCAGACAAGTACAAAGCAATGCATTTACGGCTATTCAAAACTTTCTATATAAAATAAAAGGCTGTCACTGGTATCCCAGATGAGATTCTAAAACAGAAAAAGAACATTAGTCAAAAACTAATGAAATCAAAAAAAGGTATGGAGTTTAGTGTTAATAGTAATATACTGATATTGGTTCACCACTTGTGACAATGGTACCTTAGAGTAATGTAAGATGTTAAGATCACGGACAACTGGGTACGGTATATGTGGGAACTTTCTGTACTATCTTTGCTACATTTCTGTAAATCTAGAACTATGCTAAAATAAAAGGTTTGCCGTAAGTAAAATAAAACAAAGGACCGTGAGTTCCAAGAAAGAAACAGAAACACCTACTGCAGTTTTCATGGAAAGTGTTATACTTGTATCATGTTATACCTATCATTAAAAACAGAAAAAAAAAGACAACTACTAATCACTGACTACCCATACTATATGATAGTTAATGTGCTAGGCTTTACACATAAGAATTAATTTGAGAGGAATGAGGAAATCAAACCATTCTCTTACACCTAAAGATATTATTTCTGGGGGCACCTCGGTGGCTCAGTAGGTTAAGCGTCCGACTTTGGCTCAGGTCATGATCTCACGGTTCGTGAGTTTCAGCCCTGCGTCAGGCTTTGTGCTGATTCAGATTCTGTGTTTCCCCTCTGTCTCTGCCCCTCCCCCACTCGCACTCTGTCTCTCTCTCTCTCTCTCAAAAATAAAGATTAAAAAAAACAAAATTAAAAAAAAAAATTTTTAAGATATTATCCTGAACCTGAAATAATGTGTACAGTTCTAACAAGTCTAAATGTCAAGAAAGCTAACAAGACTATGAAATATTCACAAGGTAACTAAAATAGTAATCAGCTCAAGAAACAACCTAATTGGAATAGCTAAAAAAGTGAGATTCGCGCTATGTCATAGTTAGCACTTATGCTGAATAGGGCTTCTGCCACCCATAACAAACATAGGCAATAGAACTTTAAGTCAAATGGATTCTAGAACCAGACAGCACAGGTTTGAGTTTGGCAAATTACTAAAATGTTGAATGAATCAGTTTCCGAAACCATCTGTAAAACGGAGATGTTAACAGTGCTTTCTTCACAAGGCTGTGAGGATTAAAACGCTGTGTGTATAGGGTTTGATAGTACCTGTACATAACAGTTTCTATATATGTTAGCTAGGAATAAGAAAAAGGGCTGGGGTGCCTGGGTGGCTCAGGTGGTTAAGTGTCCAATTCTCAATTTCGGCTAAGGTCACGATCTTACAGTTTGTCAGTTTGAGCCCTGCATGGGGCTCTGCACTGACAGTGCGAAGCCTGGATTCTCTCTCTCCATCCACCCCTCCCCAGCTTGCGCACTCTCTCTCTCTCTCTCTCAAAAATAAACCTTTAAAAAAAAAAAAAAGAAAGAAAGAAACAGGGCTGAAGCCGTGCCTTCTGGCTCTTCATGAAAGACATAGAAAAATAAAAAAGAAAAATTAAAGAATTCTTTAGCAGTATACAGGGATAGGACAAAAATTATGAATAAGAAAACAAAACAAAAACCCACCAAACAAAAAAGAAGATTCCCCAAATACCTGAACATTATATTCCAAATCCCAAAATTGTATTTGGCCAAGACTATGGTCTCTGAAATTGACATGACTTATGGCAGACAAATGTGTTTTACAGAGTAAATTATAAATGTGAGGCACTCACTATTCCAAGAAATGATGGTGACAAAAATATAAGAAGATTCTAAAAGGACAAATGTCCAAATGCCGCAGCTATAAACAGCCACTGCTTAGAAAGTGGCTTTTTATCAAACCATTAAAGTCACTCACTCCCAACGGGAAAGCATGACCTGTCGCAGTAAGCACACAGGAACAGAACACAGGGCCGCATGGACCCAAGATGTCAGTAGGAATTAAGTGTGTATGAGAAGTCTTATCTATGAGATTCCACTTAGTCAACTACCCATCGATCACTTAATGATTTAGTCTGTGAATTTTCCAAAATCCTTATTTCTCTTTCATCCCCTTCCATCAATCCTTTATTTTGACACCCAAATCAGCAAACTTAGAAAAGCAGAGAGAAAATGCAGAATTCTAAAACAGATTTTCTTGTCAATGGTGTTTATGAAAACTTTGTGGAGAACTCTTAAGAACAACTAAAATAAAATGGATTTTTCCTTATCTGCCACTTTCTGTTATCTACACATTCCACTTACCACAAATGGGTAAGAAAATCTGAAATTAAGCAAAATTCTGGCATTAATAAGAGGTATTTTACTGTATTACTCACTATCACGGGAAAGGGGCTATCACAAAGCTTGTCCGGTATGCTCACAGAGGCTGGTGCAAAGGTGGACTCCCCCTGACCTCGGGTAATGCTGGGCAAGGCCTGAGACAGCCCCAGGCTGGTGACCACCAGCCAGGAACAGTCTTCTTCTCTATTGCACCCTTCAAATATTATTTTCTATTGGTGCCAAAAGTGAAAGGGGTTGGGAAACATGCTAACAACAGAAAGAATTCAATAAGAATAGGCTTTTCAGGATGCCATTTTATTTCGTAAAAAAGTAACTTAAAAATAATTCTACCATAACTTCTGCTCACCAAACGAACTGCTCAGGATACAAAACAAATCCCTATTAAATGAGAGCCTAAAAATCTCAAAATGTAAATAAAACTTAAGGGTTTCTATTTATGGAAAGTTTCCTATTTATAATTAAAATTCCATCTGGGGTAAAATAACAATGTTGTCTAATTGCTTTAAAAAGCTAAAACTACAAATTCAATACATTAACATTAATTATAACAGACTTAAATGTTCAGAAATTTGATACCCCCCCCCAATTAAAACCTTACTCATTTTCTTCCATATTAGTAATCTAGTAATATTAAAAGCATTTAATGGTCTTTAAACTTTTCCATTAAATATATTTCATTGTAATTACAAGTTACATTTTCTTACCCACTAGCCTCTGGAGGAAATCTGACAGTAACCTTTCCCATCTCAGCACCTGGAAGCTCAACAAATTTCCCAACATCTTGCTTTTTCTCAGATGTCTGAAAAGCAGAAGAAAAACAACATATAAAATAGTTACATCGTTAAATGTTTAAGAATACACTCATTCAACAAATACTCAATACCCACTATGTGCCAGGCACGGTTACAAGACAAATGATGACTAGAACGTCATCCTTGCACTTAAGGACCCCAAATCTTGTGAAGGACATAAATAAAACTAAACACTGGCAACAGACCATATATATGTATGTATAGAATGCATTACAGCAGTGAGTTGAAGTTAACCAACAGCATCTAGGGTCATCAGGAAAAGCTTAAAAGGAGGTAAGAACCAAGCTGGACCTTAAAAAGTACGTGGAGATACATCAGATGCAGAATGTAGAAGGTATTCATTCTAAGAAAAGGGGTAACAGCACAGGTAAGACACAAAGACAATGCAATGTCTATGAAAAGTTAGAAATACATGGGGTGGGTGAATGAGCAAAGAAGCTGAAGCTGTTGACAAGGTCCAAAATACGAAGCCTCTTATGAACTTGCTTTTAGGTTTTAGGCAATGAGGAAATCTCAGGGGGTAATGGGACCATTTATTTGTACTTTCTAAAATGATACCCAGCCCAGTGCAGAAGCTAAACTAGAAAAGAGAGAGACCTTTGATGAGATTATGGTATTAAATCAACAGGGGGTAATGAGGCCTCAATAAAAATCAAAAGCAGTGGAGACAGAAAACATAGATATGAGAACACAACTTGTTGATTGATTTCATGGGAAAAAAATGGTGAAGGATGAATGAAGATTTTTAGCGAAAACAGCTGAGTGGACTGTGGTGTCTTTACCCAAGCAGACAGTAGTTTTCAAATTTTACTGTGCCAGAAAATCTTTAAACTTTACTATACATGCCTAATATGTTAAACAGATCACAGTACAGAGACCTTGAGAAGAGAATCTTTTCTACCGTACTCTATGTCACACATCCTAGAGAATCAACAAAAAGGCTCTGCAGAAGCCTAGGACTCAATGGTTAAAAATCAACAAACAGGAGAGAGTCAGGAGGAAGAAAATACGGTATAGCTATAAAAAGGAGGTTTTAGTTACTTGGAGTTTGGATTTCCTAAGGGACATACACCGGATGACCATAATATTTTAGACATGTAATTACAAAGATTAGGCTTTATGTAGTTAAATAATTAAAGGTAAGCTAAAACTTTATAATAGCCTTGGCAGATTTTTCCAAGAAGATCCTTTTTCATGGATGGAAAGGGGGAAAAAAAAAAACAAACTATTAGTAGGAATAATTTTCTTTTCAGATCTACAGTCTCAGCATTAAGAATGGCTCACCACTTTAGCTTTGGTCGTTGAAACATTCCACTTGGTACCTACGGACTGGAAGGCCTGGTGGGCTTCAAGGAAGCCAAACCAGCGTTTGACATGCACTGGAGTTTTGTTCTGTTTCAACTGTTCCTGCCACGCCGGATTTCCTGTTAGCAAACATAATTTTAAAACCATTCAATAAATCTGCGACTTTGAAAGCAAAGTTTTAGTTGTAGTTAATTTAAATAAACAAGATGGCTTAAAGTTGTTCTTCTATAGGGGCGCCTGGCTGGCTCAGTCGGTGGAGCATGTGACTCTTAACCTCAGGGTCTTGAGTTCAAGCCCCCTGTTGAGTGTGGAGTCTACTTACCAAAAAAAAAAAAAAAAAAAAAAGGTACACTTCCATAATGAAACATTTTAAATCTAGACACACATTGCAATGTTTTCATGTAATTCTTTAACATACTTTACAGAATTCACAAAAGGTAATTAAAACTATTTCTGCAGTTCAACTCAATGAAATGAGTACTAAATCCTGCTCTCACCACCACCACACACCCACTATAAGGCCAATGCCACACTTTTTTTTCTTTTTTTTAAAGTTTATTTGAGGGGAGGGAGAGAGAAAATCCCAAGCAGGCTCTGCCCTGTCAGGGCACAGCCTGATGACACAGGGCTCAATCTCAAGAACTGTGAGATCATGACCACAGCCCAAACCAAGAGTGGTTCACTTAACTGACTGAGCCACCCAGGCACCCCAACCAATGCCACATTTCGTAGATAAGGAAAAACTTTAAGTAGATCCACTAGAAAACAAAATAGAAATCAAGATCAAGAAGTAGCTCATTTCTTCAGATGTAACATCAAAAGTAGGCACTGAAGGAAAATTTAATTAACATCACAAAGCTACATCCTTAAGATATTATCTTCCTTTTCACACATATTAAGTCAAAAATAAAAAAAAGACAACAATGTCAAACCTATACATGAAAACATTTAATTAGAAAAGGACTTCATTTTATGTTGGTTATTTTAATAATAATTTAATTGAATTTGGAGAAAAGTTTTAGCCACAAAAATATTACACATAATGTAAAAAATGACACATAATGCAGAATTAAACAATGATAAAACCTTCTGGCGTATTTGCCATTTTTTTTTTTAAAGAAAATAACAAAATTCAAGTCCCCTTTATACCTCTCATCAATCCCATAATCTTACCCTGTTACAAACTAGTCACAGAAGAGCAGATCAGTAACCCCCAAGAGAAACAACTCCAGATTACCCCCCAAACACATATACACCCATAATCAGAGACAACAATGCCTGGAGTAAAGGAATGGCTGAGACAGGAGAGGTGCTGACATAAATGGGATGAGGGCTTCTTTAGCAGGGCCAAGGTCAGCTTCATAGGCAGCAGGGAGATGGATTAGTGAGAAAGATGACCTCTAGGGACAGCAAAGGATAGGGAATCCCTGTGACTTGACCGGCATAAAGTAGCAGGTGGTCATTCCTTTGCAAGGAAGTCCTAAGTGACTCTTTCTATGTGGGTATGTTTGTGTGTATGCACATGTATATGTATGTATATATTCACATATGCAGAAATATGTACACTTCTTACTCATCAAAATATCAATTAAAATAGAACAACCTTCAGGAAGAATAATTGATACCTTTTAGGGTAGCCCAAACACATAAATCTGCTAAGCTCAAGGAATTTCCAACTAAGTATGTTCTCAGAGACAGGCAATGATTGAGCTCGTTGATTGCAGAAGTAAACAAATTACATGAAGACAATTTTGTGGCACTAAACTCCAGCCAGTGATCAATCTGTGAACATAAAAGATGGAAAATAAATGCACACCACGGTTTAGATTTAAACAAACAAATGGCCTTAGTTAGAAACATGCCTATCTTATCTCCAATTACAGAATCTGCCATTATGTGGATTTAATTCTGGTTGCCTGGGATCTAAATTGGCATTAAACAAATTTCATTCATTCATTTTTCATTTTAATTTCATTCATTTTTCTGTTTTTTCTTTTTGCAGGGGTGTGGAGGGGCACTTCAAGGAAGAAAAAGATTTGAAAACTGGCAGCAGCAGGAAGGAATAACCAACTTGATCAAAACCGGCAGGTGATTATCCACCTGCAAAATTTAAAAGTAAATTCTTAGGAAACTATTCTTTATATTTCAAATTTTGCAAATTTAGGAAAATTAGAGCTGACTACAAACAAAGAGAAAAGCATCTAAACAACTGTACAGGCAGTTAATCTACTGTTGCTATAATTAATCAAAGTATATACCTAGAAAGGAAAAGAGAATCCAAACTATGTGTGTGACCCTGGGAAAAACCTCGTAATTTTCTAGGCCTGCTGCCTCATCTGTAACATTAAGGGAGGTGCAGGAGATGATCTATACAGTTACATCCAGGTATGAAATTTTAGGACTCTATGAAGAAGACAGCACTCACTGACCCAACAGGACTGCTGGTGGGGATTAAAAGTTGAAATTTAGGAGCTAGGAAGTTTTTTCCTGAAAATAAAAATAAGATGAGAATTCCTTAGCTAGGTCTGTAACTAAAACTCCATCAATAACCTTAAATAGAATAATCATACATAAGTCAACAATAAAGTGAAGTTCTCAAAAGAATAGAAGTATAAATCAAAACAAAAGAAAACAAACCCAAGGAAGTGTTCCTTCCTTACCTCAGTATGTTCCAGCAGGTTCGAGCCATAGAGCCTAGCTGTAGTTGCAACTCGAGCCAAGTAGCGAAGTATGGAATTTATGTCTGTGAATACCACATTTCTAGAATACAAGCAGGAGATAAAATATTACCGTAGCTCTAGCAAATCAGTAGGAGTCATGAGACTTACGAAGAACTGTAAAAATAGAACCCTTACATTTACCATGTAGTTTCTACTACAGTTTAAAAAAAATCTGCCTAAAAAAAACCAATCTGCCTAATTCATTCTTTACTGTTTCTATCAAATTCCAGTATGTTCTGAATGTTCAGTTAAATCTGACAATTCAGTTAAGAGTGGACTATCTATACTGCTTTGTCCTTCTAACTATTGTCTATTCAGTGGTGAAAATATGAAAATATAATTGGGATATCAAGAGTAACTGATGTAAAATACATCAAGGCAGAGAAGTCAAGGATATACAGTCATAAAGATGCTAGTTGTATCAACTTCCAAGTAAAGATGACAGATCAAACCATATAAAAACTGTTCTGTAAAAATTATTTTTAAAAAAGACACACACCCATAGGAAAAAGAGACTAAGGAAAAGAAAGAATAACAAAATTCAGAAGCTAGAGATGAATTTAACAGGTCTGAAAAAAACGAATCTTAAGCAGACAGTGGACAAAGCTGAAAACCAACCTAACTTCAATTTTAGAATCCACAAAAGACTTAGGAATGGAAATAAGAATGAACTGGGGCTAAAATTAGGAGGGCTGGTAAAATGTCTATTTAAGAATCAGTTGGAGGACACACGGGTGGCTCAGTTAAGTGTCCAATTCTTGATTTTGGCTCAGGTCATGATCTCATGGTTCATGGGGTCAAGCTCCAATTCAGGCCCTGCACGGACAGCCCAGAGCCTGCTTGGGATTCTCTCTCCCTCTCCCTCTGCCCCTCGGCCACTTGCACACACACACACTCTCTCTCACAATACATAAATAAACATTAAAAAAAAAAGAGAGAATCAGCTGGAAATAGATACCATCAAACCCTATTCTATACAGCTGGGCTGCTTCTCTTATTCAATCTCGGCAAAAACTGGAGGTTTATTCTCTAAGCACTAAAACAGAGGGTCTCTCAACTGGCGGAAATTGGTCACTGCTGAGTTGGTTTATGCAAGTAACTGGGTAAATGAATATACATATACTAGATGCTGAGATCTTTAGCCTTCTTCCCTCTCTCAGCTCCCAAAATATTCTGGTATGAACTCTTTACCTTCTAAACAAGAGACTTTCAGTCTTCATTGAATAATCTCGTCAGCTTAAGAAGAAATAACTAAGGATACTAACATCAGAAGTTCCTACTAAATAAACTGCTCAATCAGACCAACGTATGCTCAGAGCTGACAAGCCCACCTTGAGGTCAGAATCTGCAAACAGCTTTAAATTCCTACCAAAATCTAAGAAGGTCATCAGGAATTAGCAAATATTTGAAGAAAGCTTTTAACTTAAAAGATAGTAACCAAAATAAGCACATAGTAAAATGCAACCTGGACAAATTAGGAAAAAGAAAACGAAACAATATATTGCAATCATAAAATAACAAGATACTGTTAAAAGAAGTACCCAAAAAATAAAAAACAGCTCTTAGATACTAAAAATATAGTAGCAAAAATAGAAAAAACTCAATAGAAAAAAATGGGATGTGATAAAGTTGAAGAACACTCCAGAAAGTAAAAAGAAAAAAATAGATGGAAAGTGAAGGTGATACTTAATCCTAATATCCCTATAAAGAACAGAAAATGGAGGAGAAAATCATCAAAAATTTTTAAACATTTTCCAAAACAGAAGGATTTCCATTCCACATTTAAAAGAGACCAAGCACCCAGTGGAAGAGATTTTTTAAAAGGCCCACACAGGGCACGTGGCTGGCTCAGTCGGCAGAACATGTGACTTAATCTCATGTTTGTGAGTTCGAGCCCCGGGTTGGGGGTAGTGATTACTTTAACATCTTAACAAAAAAACCCAGACCCACACTAAAGCATATCACTGTGAAATTTCAGAATACTGAATCACCAGAAAATATTCCTGCAAATTCCTAAAGTCACACAGAACAGATCAGGAATCAGACAGGCTTCAAAAGAGAACAAAGCAAACAATTATTCCATGGAAAAGTAAAAGTTGTACACAAAAGGTAATCATAGTATGTGGCTCAGCAGTGAGTAAAACTTACTAGGTCATTACAGTGTAAACACTGAAAGGTGACCTAATCAAAATTACGATACAACTACACTGGGAGGAAGGAGGAGAGGGGAGTGGAAGAGTGTGTTTGAGTATGTGTTTTTGTGTATCTTGCCCCTTTCCCAAAATAAGTCTTTCTGTCAGTTTATTATGAACCTTTCAACACTTTTCAAATCTGCACCTTGCTAGAGAATATCCTTGAAATTTTCTTTCAATTTGGTCTAGATTCTACTATCTGGTGAAATACTGTTAAAAGAATCTGAAACCAGGTTGTTTCCATTTCTTAGTTTCATTAAATAAAAATTAAAGAGAATAATATCTCCCTTTCCAGTTCTTTTTATTCTTTCCAGTGGGTTCCAAAAGAAAGATGTTTAATCTTCCATATATCCCAGGATGCAAATGATTCACTTTAATCAAGAACATATAGTATATGCTCATTGTAGAAAACTTGGAAAACAGAGAAGGAAAAAAAAAACCCAAACACCCATAATTCCATCACCCAGAAACAGACACTATTAAAAGTGCTGCACACTTCTCAAACATATCTTTCTATGCAAATATGTGATTTTATCTTTACGTTTTTTTTTAATTAACATTATATTGTAAATACAACCCATCACTAAAAGTTTTTCATAAGCTTTTTCACAGATGCCTAACATTCCATGCTGTGGATTTACCATATTTATTTGCTATTACTACTAATTTTGAATATTTCCAATTTTCTACCAGAATAAATCACAGTAGAATTAAAAACCCTTATGTATAGGGGCACCTGGGTGGCTCAGTCAGTTAAGCATCTAACTTTGGCTCAGGTCGTGATCTCACGGCTCATGGGTTCAATCCCCGCATTGTCATGTCAGCTGTGCTGACAGCTCAGCGCCTGGAGGCTGCTTCGAATTCTCTCTGCCCTTCCCCCACTCCCCCACTCTGTCTCTCAAAAATAGACAATCATTAAAAATTCTTCACTCTTAAAAAAAAACCTCATGTATAAATCTTTCTGTACATTTCTACTTTCTTTTAGATTATAAGTGGGATCAGATACCTTACTGACAAATATGTGTCTCTGGATATACTTCTCTTAAGAATGAAGAATAGCATACTTCTTTCTAGGGACAATCTACCAACTAGCAAGGAAAACAGGCACACAACATTGAATTCTGAATATTTCAAAAAATGCTGTTCAGTACTGAAAACAGAGATATAAAAGTACTTACTCAGACACATGAAGAATATTCTCTTTCCCTTCTTCAACAGAAATGCTGACATTGTCTTTCACATGTTCTACAGCCAACAAAGCTCCTAAAAATAATGACACGAAAAGATTTTTCTTTATAAACTTGAATCATAAAGCAGTAAGAATGACTCAACAAACCAGTGTTAAGTCCTGCAAGGAGTAAACTTCTTTCCTAATGGTCTATAAACAGAAAATATGGTCTTCTGGTCTTGGGGAAATATTACATCAGAAATTATTCACTGGCACAGTCCAACTGCTTTTGAATATGTTCAGCTTCCAGTTACGGACACTGAAATTAATCTTTTCCTCCCTCAGAAGACAAGAAGAAATGAGAACAGCGCCTTCTATAAAAACTATTGTTAATAACATTTCAGTGATTATTATGTGGTGGACACTGTGCTAAATGCTTTACAGTCATTGGAATTTTCAATCTTTATGGTAACCTTAAGAGGTGGTCACCTTTATCTCCATTTTACAGAGGAGGAAACTGGGCTCGGAAGGATTAAATAATGAACCCAAGTTCTTGACTAAATATGTGCCACTCAGGAATTGAATGCAGGTCTAAGGCAGTCCAGAATTCAAACTCTAAAACACGGTGTAATCTGCCTCTCAATAGCTATTAAATATCCTAAATTGACTCATTTAGTCCTATAAGTTTGGATAACATGGGCCGCCAACACCCAGATATTGATTTCTAAATATCATGCTCTACTGGAAACAGGGCTGCGGCAGGGAAGGTACGAGATAACCCTGGAAAATCTTGTGCTAGAAAGCAAGTACACAAATAGATATGCCAAAAGGACACAGAGGCCAGCTTGGAGGGGCTCCCACTGGCAAACAGTAGCAATGTAACCACTAAAGTAAATGACACAAGTTTTACTGTCTCCATACAATGAAATCCTAAATGGCAAATAAAAAGCATGAAGTACTGTTACAGGCAGCAGGATAGATGAATCCCAAAGCATTATCCTATGTACAAAAGAATATATATGATATGATTCAATATATATGTAATTCTAGAAAAAGACAACAGTGACAGAAAACAGATCAGTGACTATCAGGGATGAGAGATGGGGAAGGGAAACTCACTGCAAAGGGGCATAAAGGTACTTTCCGAAATCAGAGAAATATTCTCTATCATTATTGTGGTGGTTACTGTATGTTACTTGTCAATTTTAAATTGGCAAAGTTTAGTATATGCATGTTGTAAGTCAATAAAATGGATTTCAAAAAATAAAAATTTTAAAAGAATAAAAGTAAATAATACAGATTATAACTTTTGAGTACATTTTGTTATGAATTTTTCTTAATGGGAAAGAAAAATATCTTCTGACACAAAAATGCCAACTAATACATGTAGAAAGAACAGCAGAATTGGAAGGTCACCTTTGGCACCTTCTTAATCATAATCAAGTTGGGAAGGAAGCATCAATGGATGATGAAACCAGTAAGTGAAGGTTTGAGTAGGATGTTTACATGGTCCCAAAGCATTCAAAGTGCCTTTTAAATGCAAAGGGAAAACTTTCCAGTGCGAAAAGCTGGCTGACACCATCTTAAGTAACTGAGATTAGATCACTGGTAATGGGAAGAATCAACTTCATGCACCAATTAATGGGCTGAAATGAAGAATACTGAATCACTTCTGTGCTACTCTTGCCAAAGATGTGTAGCTGAATCTAGCCACAAGGAAACATCAAACAATCTGATCAGGGGACATTCTTCAAGTAATTGGTCTTCAGCCTTCACAGAGGTCAAAGCTATGAAAGCCAAGGAAAGACTAAGACTATATTCCAGATTGAAAGAAACTGCAGAGACATGACAACTAGGTGCAAAGCATGATTCTGGATTTTGATTCCTGCACTATGGAGAGTACTGCTGGAACAATTAGTGTTGGAATATGAATGAACAGGGTCTGTGCATTAAATGGAAGAATGGTATCAATGTGTACTTCCTGATTTTGATGTTCCTGTCAGGTCACAAAGTTTTTCCTCACTTGAGAGAGCACTACACTGGCATATTCTGGATGCTGAACCATCATTATCTGCAGTGTGCTCTCCAGTGGTACAAGGGGAAAAGTATTTTGTTCTATTCTTGTACCTGGAAGTTTGAAGTTATCTTAACATTAAAACTTCACATGCTGAACACATATAAGATAGGGAAATAACAATAATGCCATCTGTTTTCTAAATGTTTCATCTAATTTTACTGATTTAAAGGTAAGATGTACCTTAATTAAGCAATGTGAAGAATTAAAAACAAAAAAGGAGAGAAGCAAATATATATTCTATAACTGGTCTACCGTTCAAAATGACAATAATTTTTTTTAAGATTCTCTTCCAGAATTAAGTCAGAATGTGATTCTGAGTTCTACAATTCACTAAGGAAACAGGTCTATCACCTTCAAGGTGATTTTCTAAGTAACATTAGTAAAAACTACAGCTAGAAATCGTGTTAAGAATTTTACCTACAGTCTCATATAATGCTGGCAACCAACCCTATGTGGAAGATACTATTCCTCTTAATCAAGGAAACTGTAGGAGAAGCCAAACAAGGAACTTGCCAATGTTCCACAACTAGTAAGTGGCAGCCAGGATTGGACCTAAGTCTCCAGGAAGCAAATGTCTTTGCTCTTAACCATGAGACCACACTGTCATGTCAAGTGCTTTCCAGCCCAGAAAGCAAAACCCATTTCTTCTGGAGTTCACGGATTAGGGTGAGGTTAGCCCATAATTACTGGAACCAATAGGTTCAAACGCCAGCATTTTTAAAGTACTTAAAACGGCTATTGTGGGTTTTGTTCCAAAAGACTCAGAATGCCACCAAAGCTGAAAATGTAGTGAATAATTCTGTCAACCGTATGTGGTCAACTGCATCTAAAGATCGGCACTTCTCCCACATTAGTAAAGTATCTGTGAGTCTAGACTATGTAAACACATTACCAAATAGGAGATTAATAAACTACTTAAATTCTTTTGTGTAATTTTCCCAAGTAATAAAAAAGCAGACATTCCAAGCTATCTATCTACAATAACCTCAGCCACAAAGAAAAAGCAATTCCAAATAGAACTTAAGATGTATTAGGTGTATGGAAACCAATATGACAATAAATTTCATACATTGAGAAAAAAATCCCTATCTAAAATAAGTGCCTGTGAATAAGACAAGTATTTACAACTGAATTCAAATAATATACTTCCTCTGATAATATTTAAAATGACTTCACAATACATCACATACTATGTAAAATGCAAAAAATAATTCTGTAAATAAAACTCTAGGCAGTTAAAAAAAAAAAAAAGATGTATTAGGAAGGCGACAGATCCGATGTTTATTCTGGCCTTGACTACATCCATAAGGATGTGTGTGGTAAAGCAACCCGATCAGTCCGCAGTATACTCGAGTGTTCCAGCAATTACCGTGCCACCATTAATTAAAAACAAGTGCAACCTCAGTTTTAATACAACCTCAGCGACTACGATCGTCTGCCTGGTTCCCTTTGAATCCAATAAAACATAAAGTAGTGAAGTGGACTGAAGATCTTTTCTGAGACGAGGGAGGAAGGGAGACGGGAAGGGGGATATGCTACAAGAGAGGCGAAGATAATGGGATTTTAACTTTCAAAATGATGTTTCTACGAGCAGTTGTAGGTCTCTAGGGAAAGCCACTTCAAAAAGGGAGAGGGGGGCTGGCTGAGAGTCATCCCTCTTAAAGAAAAGGACCGAGGCTGAGCGACGTGTCGCCCTGCCCGGGCTCACACCACGCCTCCCTCCACGCCCGAGTAAACCATCTCCGGGAGCAGATCCACACGGCCAAGGACGGAAGATGAGGGCCGCGCTGCTTACTCCGTGTACAGTTTCGGGAAGACGGCAGGCCTAATCCCACACCGCGACCGCCACTGCGCAACGCCGGGCGCGGCGACCTTCCCTGCCCCGCACCCTCCCCGGCTGATGCAACCCACTTAGGTCGGCGGCCTCGGTCCCTTACCCAGCGGAGGGTCTCCTGCATTTACGGTCAGACAGAGCGTCGCCATCCCCGCCGGTCTGCGGCTCTACCTGTCAGTGCGCCTGCCTGGCCGTCAGAACCACCCCGAACCCGCCGAAAGCGAGAAGCTGCAACGTGTGCACGCGCCTGACGCTGCCGCAGCCTTCGCCCCTCCCCTGCGTCGTGGCTGCCGCCGTCTCCGCGCACACCGTGATGCGTCATCGCCGTGCGCCGTCTCCGCCCCGCCGCGGGCCCCGTGGTCTTCGACCCCGCCCCTCTGCTTCAGAGGGAAGGAGGGCCTAGAGGCGTTTCGCGCGGCCAACGGAGGGTGCTGAGGCAAACGATACTTTACGACCCTTCGTAAAGCGAGGAGAGCAGGTGTGAGAGCGTTTCCGAGGTGTGAGGGCTTGCACGTGAGCCACAAAACGGAACACGCCAGGGGAGCGATGTGTTGTTGATGGGCACTGTGTGTTTAGAAACACAGAGAAGTCGTGGAAGCACCCTGCACATCAAACCATGGTTACACTGGGGATGGGGGGAGCTTTTCTGATTTTCCGCATTTTTCAAAAGAAGAATGCATTATCAAGAGTTATTTTCATATTTGAAAATAATGCTTAAAAAGAAAGGATTTATTTGTAAAAGGCGTTACTAAAAGCCAGTGCCCGCGTTTGTCTTGGCTTTGTTTGCCTGGACGCGGATTTCTCCTCTACACCCCGTGGGAAGGGGTGGGGGTAGAGGTAGGGGCATGTGTGTGCGTGTGTGTACTCCAAGGGCTGGTATTCGAGCCAAGGGGTCAATAATTGATTCCAAAAAAAATATCTCAACCTCATCACCCCACCAGTACCACCACCAATACATGCCCCACGTGGCCTCAAGTGGGGGTGGCATTAAGTGGGGCCAGTTGGTGCTATTCAACTGGAGCCTGGGGTGGTCAAAGGTGCAGAAGGGCTTCACTCACCTGATGCCTGAGGTGGGAAGTCTGGAAGCCTAGGCTCAGCTGGATCCCACCCCTCTCCATAGGTCCTCTCCATGTGAAGCCTCCAGCAGGGGAGTAAGACTTCTTACAGGGTATCTCAGTATCAGGAAAGTGAAGGTTCCAAAAGACCAAGATGAAAACTGCTAGGGTCCTCCTGATCTAGCTTCGGAAATCACATAGCGTCACTTTTGGGCCACTTGATTGGTGACCAGTGAATCACAGGGCCCACCTGGATACAAAAGAAGGGACTACACAAAAGCATCAATACGAGGAGGTATGGTTCACTGGGGCCTGTAGTAGATTTCTTGTGTCTCCCAAGAAAAGTCCAAGTCCTGGCCCTCAGTCCCTCTAAATGTGACTATTTGGAAACAGAGTCTTTGCATATGTAATGAAGTTAAGGATATTAAGATGGCATCATCTTAGAAGGAGAGGGAAATTTGACACATTTTAATGAAGTCACAGAGACACAAAAGGAAGGGCTCCAATGGGTTAGGTTGAAAGTCAGGATGTCTGCATCACCAATTTCAAAATCTTCTTACCGAATCAGAGAAACCCACTGATGCATAATGAACTGAACATCACCACCAATAGGCTCTATGGAAAAATGATGCATCAGTTTCTTCAGGACTTGAATAACGTTAACAAACTGTACCTAGCCAGTGTGGGTTCTGCTGATTAGGTAAATGCTGCTGAAGAACGTAAAGAAGGTTCATTCCTCAGTGAAAAGCCAAACAAATGAAGAACATCAAGGACTGCTTCCCAGTGGCTCTCTTAGCAAATCTGTTGTGCTAATCTTAGCAAATATGGTTCTGGTGGACACAGTCTATTTCAAAGAGCAGTGGGACCAGGAATTTGATAAAGAACATACTGAAGAGGGAGAATTTGGACTGAACAAGAATATGAGCAGATCTGAGCAAGGTCTTTAATTCTGCCTTCCTTAAGGATGTGCAAGCCAAGATTCTGAAATGCCATAAAAAGGCAAGCATGGCTTTGCTGATCTAAGCACGATTGATCATGCGGATCTAAGGAGGATTTTGCTGCTGCCAAATGAAGTAAATGGTCTGCAGAAGCTTGAAGATAAACTCACTCCTGAAAAATTGATAGCCTGGGCAACTTACAGAATGCAAGCAAGAGTGATGTAGATTTGTACTTATATCAGTTCAAAGCGGAAGAGAGCTCTGGTATCAAGGCCATGCTGGGAGCCATGGGAATAGTGGATGCGTTCGGTCAACAGAGCATGACCAGGAGCCAGGGTGTTGAGGTGTCTAAAGTCCTACACAAGTCCCTTGGGGAGGTGGCTGAGCAAGGCACAGAATCTGCAGCTGCCACTGGCATGGAAACTTCCGACGTCATTGCCCTTTTATGAAAATTTCCATTGTGATCACCCTTTTCTGTTCTTTGAGCACATTAAAACCAACAGCATCTTTTTCTTTGGCAGAGCCTCCCCTCCCTAGATGCTGTCAGCCGGTCACTACTTTTGGTAAAAGCTCACAGAGTTGTTCTGGGAAATTGACTGCTAGAAATAACAGGTTCTATTTGTTTTCCTTTCTAGTATCAGTCACAACCAAGAATTTAATAGTTGGAATATCATGTCTGCCTATTTCTCTCACTCCACAAATGTGCAAACCTACATTTTTCCCACTAAAGTTCCCTTTGGACATTAAAATAACATTCCCTTTGGACAAAATGTTCAGCTTCAAGATTAGACAAAGGGATATTTCAATACTGCATCTTCTAAAGTTGAAATATTGTTTCTGAACTGTTTACATGAATCAAACCAAATTATACCTGCTCTTCAAACTTATTAACCCAGACTCCTCCATTTCTTTGAATTTAGCTACTATCTGGGACCCTTACATGTCTATTTTATTTTATTTTATAAAATACATTATCAGTAAACCAATGACAAAAAAAAAATAGTAGTACATCTTTTATCTGTTTGCACCACTTTCCTTTTGCCTGAAATTATTTTCCCCCAGATTTTCACGACTGACTTCTTATTCAAATTTCAGATCTGAATGTACCTTCACACGTCCCTTTTGATGTCTTTAGCTTTTGATTTTTGCTAATATTGCATTTCTTATCTATAGCCTTTCAGACATAATATTTACAGATTAAGGTCTTTTTAACTTGCAAACACAAAAGTGAGAAGTGGAATTGTTACCTGTTTAGCCTTGTAAAGATGGTTCCATAACATGTTTAACCTCATATTCTCCATAGATGGTCCCTCTCAGCTAGTAAATCAGACAAAATGTTCTATTTGAAGTCAGTGTAGTCTTAGATCGTCTTTTGTTACTTCTTCTGTTTTATATTTATCCTTTTAAAATCGCTTAGCAGAGAGCTCCTTATGCTGCCACTTCAAGCTTCTATGTTTTGGCCCTTTTATTATATATCTGCTTTTTTTATGATTATAGACTCATAATTTCATTCAAACAAAACAATGGAAGAGGCTTTCATTTTTCCTGGTCACAATATCATAAATGGCCAAGGGACAATATGTATCTTTTTCTAAATGTGTGGAAACACTTAAATGAGATAATGGTTAGAGGGGGTAGGAAAAAGAGAATTATAAAGTGCTATGTGATGCCATTAAGATAAGGAAATTTGTATTGTCATGCTCAGCATTTATTTTATGACTATTAAGAACTCCAAGGTGAAAGTCACATTCCCCCCCTAGTTATGGGCCCCTCCACTTCATCAACCAATACCTTACGTAACTTTCGGGGAGCTGTTTCAGATTTGGTCACAGCTTCCATCTAGGTAGTAAGCAATGTGTTCACAGAGTGCTAATACTGTGATAGATTACACTGATACTTTGAAGCTGCCCTCTTCTAAATATACTCCTCTTGGTCAAAGTGATTTTTAAGATTTTTTTGATATTATTAAGTTTCACAAAGGGTCCAATAGACTTTCCTGCACATCACTGATGTACACTCACTAAATATTATGCAGTGATTGAATCGTATATGAGATATAGGGAAAAGATCAGTGTTTATTTGCTGAGGAATTCTTGGGTCTCTCTTAAAAATTCTTTTCATATTGAGTGTCTTTTTCCATATGACGTACTAGGGATACAGAGAATCTTGAAATCACTTCCTCAACAAATGAATAACCAAATAACCTGTTTTTGAACACCTTCAGTGATGAGGAACTTAATACTGCTCAAGACAGCCCCCTCTGTTTCTAAACACCTATTACTATTAGAGGCATCTAAATCTGCTTTTCTGTACATCTGCCCACTACCCTCAGAGGCTGTTCAGAACAGGTCTGGGATCCTCTACATGGCAACTTTTCATACACTGGAAGTTGTCATGATGCCTCCCATGTCTTTGTTCTCTAGGCCAGATGTCTCCAGACCTTTCAACAATCCTTCAAATGATAGTTTTAATCTATCCCACCTTCCCTCTTCCAAACATGCTTCTGTTACTCAATGTGTCTTTTAAAATGTGATACTCAGAACTGAACAAAAGGTTCTGGGTGTGGTGTGATCAGGGCAGAGTGCAGGCAGAAGCACTGTCTTTTGTTTTGCCCATCACCATGCTAATAACGTACTCCAAGTTAGCTCTTTACAGCCACAAGAAACTGTTGACTCATATTAATATTGTAAACAACTCCAGGACAGAGAGCCCAGAAATAAACCCATACTTAAAAGGTCAATTAACTATGAGAAAGGAGGCAAGAATATACAATTCTTGAATATACAAGAATATACAAGTGTTTTAAATAAATGGTGTTGGGAATACTGGACAGCTACATGTAAAAGAATGACCACTTTCTCACACCATACACAAAAATAAGCTCAAAATGTATTAAAGACCTAAATGTGAGACCTGAAACCATAAAAACCCTAGAAGAGAACATAGGCAGTAATTTCTCTGACATCAGCCCTAGCAATATTTTTCTAGATATGTCTCCTAAGGCAAAGGAAACAAAAGCAAAAATAAACTGTTGGGACTACATCGAAATAAAAAGTTTCTGCACAGCAAAACTGCACAGCAAAAGAAACAATCAACAAAACAAAAGGCAACCTACAGAATGGAAGAAGATATTTGCAAGTGATATATCTGACAAGGGGTTAATATCCAAAATATATAAAGAACTTATACAAGTCAAAACCAAAAAAAACCACAAATAATCCAATTAAAAATGGACAGAAGACATGAATATACATTTCTCCAAAGAAAACATGCAGATGGCCAACACACACATGAAAAGATGTTCAACATCACTAATCATCACAGAAATGCAAATTAAAACCACAATGAGATACCACCTGTCAGAATGGCTAGTTGCAAAAAAAAAAAAAACAAGAAACAACAAGTGTTGGCAAGGATGTGGGGAAAAGGAAACCCTTGTGCACTGTTGTTGGGAATGTAAATTGGTACAAGCATTGTGGAAAAAAATACGGAGTTTCTTCAAATACTAAAATGAAATATACCATATGACCCACTAATTCTACTACTGGGTGTCTGCCACCAAAAAACCAAAAATACCAATTTAAAAATATATATGCACCCCTACGTTTACTGCAGCATTATTCACAATAGCCAAGATATGGAGACAACCCAAGTGTCCATCCATAGATGAGTGGATAAAGATATGGTATACACACACACACACACACACACACACACACACACACACACACGAATATTCCTCAGCCATGAAAAAGAATGAAATCTTACCATTAGTAACAACATGGATGGACCCAGAGGGTATTATGCTAAGTGAGATAAGTCAGACAAAGAAAGACAAATACATATGATTTCACTCCTATGTGGAATCTAAAAAACAAAATAAATGAACAAATGAGAAACCAGACTCTTAAATACAGGGAACAAACTGGTAGTTGCCAGAAGGGAGGTGGGGGAGGGGACAGATGAAATAGGTGAAGGGGATTAAGAGGTACAAACTTCCATTTGTAAAATAAATAAGTCATGGAGACAAGAAAAGTACAGCATAGGGATTTTAGTTAAAAAAAAGATTGTAAACAACTAAAATCCCTCGAGTTCCCCATTCTCTGTTTAACTAATGTAAGACGTTGCATGCACTAACTTAGCCTAGTCTTGACCCATAGAAGATTTGATAGAGCTAACATTTTCATTTTAAATATCATTGCTAACTTTTAACTTTTGAGATTGTTTTAGTTCCATCTATGTCATTCAGCACATTGACTACTGCCAAAGTAATACAGATGGTTCTGAAAAGACTTAGGTACAAACATTCCAAGTGCCCAATGACTGGATGAGTCCAGAAATGCCTTAACAATTCAGAAGAGAGTGGGATTGTTTATGGAGAGCAAAGAGATTAGTGCTAAGAAGTAATGATAACTATTCTATTTGTTTACAGAGTTCTGCAATCGTATTATTCTTCCCAGTCGAAACCATATCATTCTTGATTTTGAGAAGCATGGAATCATCAAGAAAATGGATGTCATCAACAGAAATGACAAAAAGAGTGTACAACTGTGGTACACAAATAGAAACCTGCTTTCGGGAAAGTAGGACTACAGCAGTAAGAGTCTCAGATCTTAGGACCATTATCTTGTTGGATGCTTTTATTAGTTCCAATCGTTTTCTTAGACATTTTGAATTTTCTAGGTACTTTTCTTCTTTCCAGCCAATATTTCTACCTCCTATTTCTTTCATTGTCAAAGGGGCAATGTTATGTCGAGCAAAAGCATATTTCTCTTACTCCTGACTTTGTGGGAATGTAGCTGTTTCACTATCAAGAATAGTGTTTCCTTCTGGTATCTTACAGATACTCACTATCCAATTAAGGAAAATTGCTTCTGTTCTTAGGTTAGCAGTATTTTTTCTTAAAAAAAAATTAAAATGGGCATTTTCAGCATCTACTGAGATTCAAACAACACATTAAACCCTTCTTACAATGTAAATTAACAGGAAATACAGAGGTGAAAGAAAAAAACTCTGCCCTTCATAAAGGGACCTAGTCTCATACATGAAAGAGACAAATAAAATTTGCTCTACAATGGGATACATGCAGCAACAAATACATTCATCTTTTTTTTAAACATTTATTTATTTTCAACAGATGCAGAGTGCAAGTGGGGGAAGGGCAGAGAGAGAGAGGGAGACACAGAATCTGAAGCAGGCTCCAGGCTCTGAGCTGTCAGCACAGAGCCCGACATGGGGCTCAAACTCACGAACGGTGAGATCATGATCTGAGCCGACATTGGCCACTTAACTGACCGAGCCACCCAGGTGCCCTAGAAATACCTTCATCTTAAAAACATTTTGGAGGGGGCACCTGAGTGGCTCAATCAGTTAAGAGGCCACTTTTGGTTTCCGCTCAGGTCATGATTGCACAGTTTGTGAGTTCCAGCCCTGCATCAGGCTCTGTGCTGACAGCGCGGAGCCTACTTGGGATTCTCTCTCTCTCTCTGTGTCTCTGTCCACCCCTCCCCGGCTCACGCTCACTCTCTCACAAAATAAATAAATAAACTAAAAAAAATTAAAAAAACATTTTGGAAATAAGAGTAATAACAATAAATGCATGAGTAAAAGCTTACACCAGGTACAAAGTAGCTCAGAAGATGGAAAATGATTATTCACGGTGAGTAGGGGAGGGAAGAGAGAATAGTAAAGGAAAGCTTCCAGTAAGAGATGGCATATCTAAGGGATGGAAAAAAAGAGGTCAAAGAAAGAACATGAGCTAAAGCCTGGAGTTGTGAAGCTGTGTGTATTTGGAAAACCGGCCAGTTCATTACTGCCAGAATGTAAAATGTTTTGCAATGAGAGATTAAAAAGCTGGAATGTCAGCAGATACTAAATTATAAAGAGTTCTGAGGAACTAGAGTTCATCCCGTGATAGGAAGTCAGTAAAGAGTTCTAAGCAGCAGCAAGAGATATGATTAGGATTCATTTTACAAGGACCGTTTCGACAACAGTATGGCAGGTGGATTGTTGTGTGCAGAAACGGTGGCAGAGAGACCAGTTAAAATGGCATTACAGCAATCTATCAGAGAGGAGGTAAAAGATGAAGGCCTAAACTAAGGCAATAAAAATCAGAATTGAGAACAGAGAGGAAGTTCCAGACATATTTGAGAGGTCGACTCAGTGGTGATTAGAGAGATGCTGAGGAAGGGGGTGGTGGGAGGAAGCTGAGGAAGGTGGTGTCTGGGTTTATAGCCAGGCTTCGGGTCGGATGATTGGGTGGATGGTTGTCATCGTCTTAAGAAGCAAGACAGGAGGGGCGCCTGGGTGGCGCAGTCGGTTAAGCGTCCGACTTCAGCCAGGTCACGATCTCGCGCTCCGTGAGTTCGAGCCCCGCGTCGGGCTCTGGGCTGATGGCTCAGAGCCTGGGGCCTGTTTCTGATTCTGTGTCTCCCTCTCTCTCTGCCCCTCCCCCATTCATGCTCTGTCTCTCTCTGTCCCAAAAATAAATAAACGTTGAAAAAAAAATTAAAAAAAAAAAAAAAAAAAGAAGCAAGACAGGAGGGAAAACAGGTTGGCCAAGTATTTGGCCCCAAACTGATTTTTTGAGATGCTTCCATCTAGACAAAGGGGTGCCTGGCTGGCTCAGGCGGTAGAACATGCCACTCTTGATCTTTGGGTCATGAGTTCAGGCCCCATGGTGGGCATGGAGACTACTTAAAAAAAAAAAAAAAAGGTATCTAGATGAAAATATCCCATAGCAACTGCATAATATAATTCTGAGGCTTAGTTCAAACATCTTGCTGGAGTTGAGTGGTTGTCAAAATTGTGGCGATAAACCAGGAAGAGGATATGGAGCTGTCCTATGTAATATGATGGGCACTAGCCACGCAGGGCTATTTAATTTTTTTCTAACAGTTTCATTAAAATATAATTCATACACCGTACAATTTACCGATTTAAAGTGTACAACTCAATGGCCTTTAGTGTATTCAGAGTTGTTTAATCATTAACACGATTTTAAACCATCACTCCAGAAAGAAACCCTGTATCTTTTAATAGTCATTTTCATTTCTCCTAAATACTTAAAACTAAACAAAAAAAATTTTTAAGACTGTACATGACCTGGCTCCTGCCTCCCCGACCTCATTTTATAACGTTCTTCTCTCCTTGTTCACTTTATTTCAGCCTATCCTGGCTCCCTTCCTGCTTTGTTTTTCTTTCTTTCCTCAGAGACACTGTGCTCGTTATTCCTACTGGAAATCTCAGCTTGGACATCACCTCCACAGAGAAGATATCCACTTTATGTAAAAGAGATCATCTTCCAGCTCCCCATCCTGCCCCAGTTGCTTTCTAGCTAATCTTCCTACTTGATTTCCTCTGCAGCATTTACCACAATCAAAATAATTTCATTTACTTGTTCATTATCTGATTTGCTTCACAAGAACATGAGCTCAACAAAGGAAAAGATTAGAGGTCAGCATTATGTCCACTGTTGTATGTACCTAGAGCAGCGACTCACATATGTACTCAAAACATACTTGTTGGGCCACCTGGGTGGCTCAGTTGGTTAAGTGTCTGATTTTGGCTCAGGTCATGATCTCATAGTTTGGGAGTTTGAGCCCCACACCGGGCTGTGCACTGACGGTGCAGGGCCTGCCTGTGATTCTCTCGCTCTCCCTCTCTGCCCTTTCCCACTTGAGCACGCTCTTTCCCTCTCTCTCAAAAGTAAATAAACTTTATGTTTATTTATTTGTGAGAGAGAGGGAAAGAGACACAGAGCATGAGCAGGGGAGGGGCAGAGAGAGAGGGAGACATAGAATCCGAAGGAGGCTCCAGGCTCTGAGCTGTCAGCACAAAGCCTGACGCCGTCTCAAACTCATGAACTGTGAGATCATGACCTGAGTCAAAGTTAGACATTTAACTGATTGAGCTACCCAGGTGTCCCAAGGTCCCAAAATAAATAAACTTCAAACACCCCCCCCACACACACACACACTTGTTGAATGAATGAATGGAAACCAAGGTGAGAGAAAGCATGGTATTTGGGGAGACCTCTAAATGGTTGAGCACAGCTGGATATAAGCTCGTGATCAGAGTTGATGCTGGAGAAGGAAGGCATCAGAGTTTACATGCTATGATAAGAAACGAGTATTTTATCTTGAAGGCAATAAGAAGCTCTAAAAGATTTTAAGTAAGGGAGTGGCACTACTAGATTTGACTTTGTAAAAAATCACCCTAGAGAATATGATAAGTGGAGTGAAGAAGAACTACAGCACAGGCAGGAAGATATCACAGTGATCCATGGAAGAAATAAAGGTGTATGAGGGTATAAATTAATGTATAAGCAATGGGATTGAAGAGAGAATGTAGACTTTCAAATATGTCTCTTGGATAACTCATTTTTAAAATTTTAATTTAATTTTTTATTTTTTAAAATTTACATCCAAGTTAGTTAGCATATAGTGAAGCAATGATTTCAGGAGTATTGGATAATTCATTTTTAAATAGGAGCCTGTAGGGGTGCCTGGTGGCTCAGTTGGTTAAGCATCTGACTTCAGCTCAGGTCATGATCTCATGGCTCATGAGTTTGAGCCCACGTCAGGCTCTGCGCTGACAGCTCAGAGCCTGGAGCCTGCTTCAGATTCTGTGTCTCCCTCTCTCTCTGCCCCTCCCCTGCTCGTGCTCTGTCTCTGTCTCTCTTTCTCAAAAATAAATAAACATTAAAAAAAATTTAAATAGGAGCCTGTAGAAAATGGCTTCAGAAGTTATTCTCACATTGCACTTGGGCTTTTTTTTTAAAATTAGGTTTAACTGAGAATAAACTGAGGGTTGATGGGGGGTGGGAGGGAGGGGAAAGTGGGCGATGGGCATTGAGGAGGGCACCTGTTGGGATGAGTACTGGGTGTTGTATGGAAACCAATTTGACAATAAATTTCATATTAAGAAAATTAGGTTTAGGGGTGCCTGGGTGGCACAGTCAGTTAAGCGTCCGACTTCAACCAGGTCACGATCTCGCGGTCCGTGAGTTCGAGCCCCGCGTCGGGCTCTGGGCTGATGGCTCAGAGCCTGGAGCCTGTTTCCGATTCTGTGTCTCCCTCTCTCTCTGCCCCTCCCCCGTTCATGCTCTGTCTCTCTCTGTCCCAAAAATAAATAAACGTTGAAAAAGAAAAAAAATTAAAAAAAAAAAAAAAGAAAATTAGGTTTAGTCTCCTCTTTATAGATAGAGAACTCTACTCTTAGAGGGAAGTAAATGGATTTAGGAAGCGATTTCCAAATTTGGCCAATTACTAGAATCACCTTGAGGACTGGAAAAATAATTTAAGGAGGGATGGGAAAGAATGAAGAGCTTTGTAGACATAGTAATTCACAGATACCTGTGAGACACCAAAACAGGCTTTTGGGCATGGCAATTTAAAATTTGAGAGGATTGTTGTTGTTGTTTTAAAGTAAGCTCTACACCCAAAGTGGGGCTTGCACTCACAACTCCCAGACAAAGAATCATATGCTCTATGACTGAGCCAGTCAGGTGCCCCTGAGAATTCTAAACTAGACAAAGATTTTGGAATTAAGGGTAAACAGGTGAAGCCATATGTGTGGATTGGATCATCTAGTGAAAGGGTAGAACCCAGAGCAGAATCTTGGTGAACCCACTGACATTGAAATGAAGAGAGACAAGGAGAAACCAAGAAAGGAGACTAGGTGGGAATGGCTGGAGAGGGAAGAAGAAAATCACTGAGAAGAGAGTTATAAGAGACTGGAGTGGTCAAAGGTGTCAATGTCAAGACGCCACACTTCAGGCTATGTTACAGATGCTGTGAAGTTATTATCTAAACTTCAATGATTATCAAAGTCCACAGAATAGCTTTCTAAAAATGTATAGAATCAAAACTGCTGGGATGAAGCCTATGAACGTATTTTTGAAAAGCTTCCTAGGTGATGTAGTTGGGTTTGAGAACCATTAATTTAAACCACTTTTCTCTAATCCAATAACAGAGGAATGTATTTAAAAGCATTGCAAAGAGACCTAAAAAAGAAAAATCTGGGCAGAACGTCAGAATGATTTTGATAGCTTATGTTATAATCTCCCCTTGGAAAAAACTAAGGTAATTACCTAAATTTCCATAGTCATTACAATGATGCCATAAGAATAATGTGCACAGTAGAGAATATGTAATTTTCAAATACTACTCAAAATTTTTAAAAGATGGTAAAGAACATAAAGAACTAGAATTAAATGATTTCATTTATTATAAAGAATCTTCCCATAAATCTGTTTCATCCACATACATGACATTTTAGTGTATTCATCCCTGGAGTATTAGTGTAATCATCACTGGAATAAGGACAACTTTTAAAACTACTGTGAAAAACAAGAATGAGATTCAGGTAACAACTTGTGGTTTTGTGCCCTAAAGAAATCTTGTTCACAATAACAGGAATGTTGATTATACAACTGACCAGAATAGGGAGTTGAAATTAAGCCTTCCTTTCATATATCCAAATACAAGGAGGAAAAGAACCATCAACACACTTACTTTATAAACCCTTCAGTTGTCACAACTGGTCTGGGTGAATAATTAATCAAGAAATTCTTTAATTCCTTTTTCTACTCCTAAGTAAATATAAATCACTGATCAACAATGAATAAAGTGGAACTCTAATTCCATCTAATTAAAGTACAGTATTTTGAGAATCAAGTTCTTCTCCTAGCTAAGTCCATGAGATTTTCCTTTAAGGAACAAGAGCACTTTTAACGGATTCTGGAACTCGACTTGCATAGTAGTTGTGATTGCGCAGTGTGGCCAGGACGCCTGCGGAGTTCATATGCTTCACTTCCTTGTTATACTGAAGGGCATTTCCATGGATATCGGTTAACTTGCCTACAGCAAAAAAACATCAATGCGACATTAGTGGCTGACCACATGGTTATGTTTCTAGCTATTTTTAAGTTCCTTTTACTTCCCTGTACAATAATATCAATTCATTCTGGATAAGATAAATGAGTGACTAGAAAGGTTAAGTTTTCATTCATTTGAATTTAAAACTATAGAGCAATTTTGACTAACTGAAAGATAACAAACTATTTTTCTCCCTGATTAAAACTAATTTCATTTAGCATTTTTAATTTATATTTCTCAGTATCAATTAATTTCTCTTATCCTGAGATTACATTTCTTGTCGGTGCTACTCCAACACAACAATTCCCATTTTCAGAAGTGTTTTCTTTATTCTTCCATTGAATATTAATACTTTATTTAATAAGAGTTTAAGTGAAGTATGTTCATCAAATATAATTGTGTTACAATACAGTTTAATTATATACTTTAAAGAGATGGGATTGTGATGAATCTAACTTCCTTGTCATGTAATATACTAATGAGATATTGATAATATATTAGGAGAAATTATAGAAAAAAATCAAGTGTTTCAAGAGTACAAGTGAACTGATGTCTATTAGAAATTGAAAAATCATCTTACTATGTATATATTTGTAGTATATTTTCAGTCAGATTAAAAAAAATTCTAACTCTATGATCTTAAGCACTAGTACTAAGATACCAATATTTGCTTAAATGAAACTGCAGTGAAGACAATGGTGATGAATATTTTACTTTTCAAGGAAAAAAAAAAAACAAACCCTAGTAGCATTAAAGCCATAAATCATTAAGGGCTTAAATGAAGCAACTGTATGTGGGGCACCTGGGTGGCTCTGTTGGTTAAGTGGCCCACTTTGGCTCAGGTCATGATCTCGTGGTTTGCAATTCGAGCCCCGCGTCAGGCTCTGTGCTGACAGCTCAGAGCCTGGAGCCTCCTCGGATTCTGTGTGTGTCTCTCTCTTTGCCCCTCCCCTGTTCACGCTCTGTCTCTCTCTCTCAAAAATAAATAAATAAATAAATAAATAAAACATTAAAAAAATAAATCAACTGTCTGTAGGGGTGCCTGGTTGGCACAATTGGTGAGTGTCTGACTCTTGATTTTGGCTCAGATCATGATCCCAGGGTTGTGGGATCGAACCCTGAATCAGCATGGAGACTGCTCAAGATTCTCTCTCTCCCTCTCTCTCTCTCTGTCTCTCTCTCTCTCCCCCTCTGCCCCCTCCCCTGTTCTCACTCTCCCTCTAAAATAAAGTCAAATCAAATCAAATCAAATCAAATCAAATCAAATCAACTGTATGTAGATCAAAGTCCAAAAGGTAAACAATAACTAAAGAAAGAGGAATTTACTGAAAATCTATTTTCTATCTCTATGAAATACAGGAGTTGCACTGGCTAATCTCTAGGATTCCTTCTAGCTTTTATATCCTCACAGTCTAGGTAAAATTACATACTGAAAAATTATATCTTAGCATAACATAACAACTATAAAAACTGTAATTCCCCAAAATAAAAGGGACTGACCTCCCACAGCATGTAAAATAACTTCTGGAGCACAAGTATCCCATTTCTTACATCCAGGACTTGCAAATACATAGGCAGAGGCTTTGCCTTCAATCAGCTGAATAATCTGTAAGGTTAGAGATAATAATTATCCTTGGACCATGAAATAATTGAAAAACAAGAGAAGTTGCTTTTTATCAAGTATATTTCAATTCCTCTGTCCAACTCAACTTAGGTTAAAGCTTTTAGCAGGTTTAAATGATATGAGTATTATGGAGAAACATATAGAATACTATAGAATATAGAATAATATAGTGACCTGAGGGGGGAAAGTGGTTTAATAAGCTACGAGTCTATCGGAACAGTCTTCTTGTCCTAGTCAGATAAATGTAATTTTCTTTTTATTATGTTGTTTTTCTCTTACTGTAAAATCAACATATTGCATATTGTAGAAAAATGAAAGTTTTTCAATCTTGTAAGGAAGTGACCATTGTTAGATAAAGGATAGAAGAATATCCAGTAGTGCGCTAATGTATAAACTGTAGTAAGTCCTAACAGATATGCAGCGCGGACTAGTCTAACAAGTAGCTTCTGAAGTCTTGGGAATCCTGTGCATTGCGGTTTCTAATGCCAAAATAGGAATTTTTAAATTGTCATCTTAGTAACTCTCAAACAAAACTGAGGTCACTGATAGAAACTGCATGACTCTATAAAGAGCAATTGCTATCAAGCTTTCATTAGTCATTTACTTATTTTTTGGTTATGCTGTAAAATAATCGGTACTATAAAATTCAGATTTCAAATATTCAGATGAAGAGGCCACACTGACAGAATGAGGAAAATCTCAGTGAATTCTTTAAGGAAAGGAATTGGTCACATTCAATTGTTTTTCTTGATGCTCAAGAACGCCAGCAAACTTGATTAAACCTTCCTGGAGACTTTTAAGTAAACGGTTTTCCTTTCATTTAGCAACTGTGTGTCAAGTCTTATTATGGGCCAAGAACTATTTCAGGTATATTTTTTGAGGGAGGAAGGGCTGTAGCCTTCATTAGATCCTTAAATAAGTCCTTGATATATATAAAAAAAGTGAAAAACTGCCTAACAAGGTCTTTTTATAGGAGCAAAGGTGGGGAATATGCAGGATGGGGACTTTGTTCCTAAGGAGAATGGTGCTCCTTGGGAATAAAAGATGTAATGGGATTTTTGTGGTTATAAAAGTAAGGGCAAAGAGAAATCACACCTGTCACTACATTTGGTGAATACCAAGAATATATTTTTACTTTGAAATGTTTTAGTTTTTTTCCAAAATATTATTTTTAAACTCCTATTTTCATCCTCATACCAGTAAGTGCTTTTGAAAAATCTAAAAATAGTTGATTATTGCTTCCAAAGGGTAGGTGAAGAAAAATCAAATCCACTCAGTTCGGTAAGTATTTATTCTTTGCCTTCCTGTGCCAGGCACACAAGTGTGCAATGCAAGTGCATCTGGAACCACAGGCAGTATCACTAGCTTCTGAGCTGGGGGATGTCGTGAGATAAGGCTTGGGTGTGTCCAAGGAACAAGATATAGAGGAATTTACATTCCATTCTTATAGGCTTGGATTTTCAATTGTGGTGCAGGGAGTTGTCCAAGGGTCTGGGGCAAGGGAGTGACAGATGGTAAGTTTTGCATGTTTAACGGCTCTATGTTAATGTGAGGGCTGGGACTGAACAGAGAGACCACTGGAAGCTACTGTAAAGTCTGGGTGAAGGATGATGATAGGATTCAAGTAGGGTGGGGGCAGTTAAGATGGACAAGAGGAGACATTAGGGAGGAATTAAGAAGATACAGAGATAGGCTGTGAGGAATGAAGGAGTCTAGGAAGACTTTCAGGTGTCTGCCTGGAGCAGTTAGGAAAATGGTGGTGCCATTTAGCAGATAGGAAATAGGAGGAACGCACATGGGGCAGGAAGAAAAAGGAAGAGCTCCAACTAGACGTGTTGACTTTGAGATACCTGAAGGATGTCAGGATGATGATATCCAGGGGGGCAATCAGAGGAGAAGAGATCAGGGCTGGGAAGGATGAAGATCAAATTGTGTTCCATTTCACAATTTTTTCAGGAGGATGGAAGCCTAGATGAAAGAATGGGGGAAGCATCCAGGAAAGGCAGGCAGGCAGGCCCGTCCTTGGAGTCCGCAGAATAAAAGATCTAGAAGTAACCCCGGAGAGTCCTCGAGAACAGGAGGGCTGGCAAGAGGCACAGGATCTTATCCTGGTGACTTCTATTAGCACTGACTTGAACCATAACGTTTTTTAAAAATTCAAATGTTGCTGAAATGTGCCTTTGATGGTCAGTTACAATCTCTAATTCTTTCTCCCCAACCCTGATTTCACTTTTTTTTTTTTTTTTCTCAAAGCTTGGGATTTCTGTCAAAGACTCAATTGCATTTCAGCGGGACGGCAGACGCTTTTGTACCTTATTTCCTGCTCCTCCCACTCGTAGCACATCGTCCGGGTTCATAGCCGCCACACAGTCCATCACCAACTTGCTGCCATGGGACCGGGTGGTGGTGATGATGTGTTTTCCAGCAGGCGCCTCTTTCAGCTGAAACCCAAAGGCACCTAAACCTAAAACTCCCCAGATTGTCCTCCCCAACACAGCATCTGGTCCTGCCTATATAAATGAGTGAAACAGAAAAGCTTGTAATAGTCTGGAGAAAAATGTCAGCCATAAATAGAATGCTGAGCTATGTTAGCATCATGATTTTTTTGAAATAAAAATATGATAATGTTATAAAGAACCAGAACAATATCATCGACAATGAAATTTTCCTGAGATAATCAGAGGATTATTCTCTTGTTGTTTTGGCTAATAATTGGGTTTAAGAGGCACTGAAGGGAACTTATGGTTATTCCTTGAAGTCCTCAGGCAAGGAAAAATCATATACTGATTCGTGTCTCTCTCTGAATCAGCCAATGATATCGTTGTTGTATTTGAAAATGGTTGTTTGCAAAAGGTACTGAAGTACCCAGGAAATGAAACACCATATGCTGATTACTACTTTTCATCATCTAAGGAACAGCAAGGGTCTTGTTACTATGGGAATAAGTAATAGTGATAATGTATTTTGCAGCTATGGAGACACGGCAACTGAATAGGCTGATACTGAAGAGTAGCCACGGATAATGGGGTCAGGGTTAACATTTTTACTGACAATTGTGGTGGTAAAATGACAATGATAATGCAATCTTAGCACCTGCATTTTCCTTTGCAGAGCTCAAAGAACTTTCAAACACCTTGTTTTAGCTATATACTTTATACAGAAAAACAAAACTTGTATTTCATGGAAAGTAAAACTGATGCATAAAATCATTAGCACAGAGTCATCAAAACACCATTATGTTAATATACTAAACATATACCAGAGACATACAGACATATATGTTACTGAATTCTAAGCAAGTACCATACCAGACACTATACTAAGTGCCTTACCTGTATTATTTCATTTAACCCCCCAAGCAACTCCATGAAGCAAGTATTACCATCCTTGTTTTACAGATGAGAAATATGAGATGTGGAATCATTAAGCAACCTGACCAAGGACTCTGGGAAGATCATAACCAAACTCAGGCTCATCTGTATTCAAAGCTGATATCCTTCATTGCTAAATTATACTGCATTTTACTTATCAAAATGCTTTGAAACACATCATCTTATTTGTCCACTGGCGGCATCCTGGGTGCTGTTATAGTGAAATATGCTTATGTTGCAGGTTGCATTCCGTGGGAAGCAGATTCTGAATTAGGGAGGGTGTTCATTAGGGAGGACCCTTGGGGTTAACACCTGTGCAAGGGAGGGAAGGAAACATGAGTGGGCAGAGGGAGAAACCGAGCTGTGATGCAGATCCAATAACAGCCTCAGTTGATTAGCTCTGAAGCTAGAATGGCCCTCAGGGTGGTAAAAATTGGAAGGAAATACCAGGCATTTATACTCATGCAATAATCAGTCATTGGAAATGGACTGCCTTGAAAAAGGGCACGTCACTGGGTGAGGCAGCTCTTTTCAGGTGAGACAATGCTTGAAGAGGCTGCCTGCTGAAGGCGGTCTGTGCATAGCTCTCCCTGCATATGGGGCAACAAAGGAACCAAAGAATAAGCACTTGGTGTTCAATATATGTTCATGCGCTTCCTCTGTTCTGTAGATTCTTGAATCTACACCACAGGAGAGCCTTAGAACCTGAAAAGTACAGATGGGCTCTGGTGCTCATTGGGCTTCAGTTTGATTGCTGAGATAAATCTCATGCTCTCAAGAAACTTATTTATCAATTCATCTCCATTTATTCTGAAAAAGAAAGGAAATCATACTAAAAGAGCAGACATGGGTATTCTGGTTCCTAAAATGTCACATTCACTCCATAAATGAGTATGTAGGCAAAGAGGATGTGACCAAGGAATCTGGCACCTGGGTGCGATAATGCAATCCCATGAGGCAGCCAGCTAGCCTTCCTCTGTGCTCCTGATCTCTCCATCTCCTTCAAAAGCACCACACCAACTTTCTGGACGTAACAAAGGCTTCATGATGGTTAATTACAGTTCATGATGGTTAAGAGGCTATCTCTGACATAAAGACCAGTTAGGTTTCTTTGCACTAAGCCACCCTGCTTCCTTTAAGTGCTTACCAGGTTCAGTATCTGTTAGAAGTAATACTAAAGTTCAAATTGTTAGAAGTCTTCTATCTGGCTCAAGAAGGCAATATAGAGTAATGGTAAGAGCCTGGACCTCGGTTTCAGTCTCCACATCTTGTCCATGACAGGCAAGTTACTTGCCTGAGTTTCTTCTTCTTTAAAACAAGGATAGGGGCGCCTGGGTGGCACAGTCGGTTAAGCGTCCGACTTCAGCCAGGTCACGATCTCGCACTCCGTGAGTTCGAGCCCCGCGTCGGGCTCTGGGCGGATGGCTCAGAGCCTGGAACCTGTTTCCGATTCTGTGTCTCCCTCTCTCTCTGCCCCTCCCCTGTTCATGCTCTGTCTCTCTCTGTCCCCAAAATAAATAAACGTTGAAAAAAAAATTAAAAAAAAAGAAAAAAAAGAAAAAAAAATAAAACAAGGATAAAGGTTTCCTTATAGGACTGTGGTATTACATGAGATAAAGCCTGTGAATCTCTTGAATCTGGCAGCACACAGTAAGCTCTTGATAAACTTTAGCAATTATTCTTATACTGATGACTATTTGAAGCTGAATATCCATCCTTGAATACCATCAACAGAGCTGGGCAACTTTTCCACTTGTTGCAACAAATTTTAAGGCATATGCAAGCGTGAAGGATGAGAGGGAAAAGAGAGTACAGAAGGGACTGTGGAGGAGAGAGAGGTAGCAGTGGGAGAGGCAGGACAGGAGGAAATGAACAGACACACGAGAGGGACAATGGCCACCTGGGTACCACAAGTAGCCTGCCTTGTTTTCTACCTACTAGTGGAGCCAAAACCCTACCTATTTTTTCTCACCTTTGCTTCATTCCCGTGTTCCCTTAACTTCTGCTTTTCATTGTTCTGTGGAAAATGAATACAAGTTTTCTAATCTCAGAAAGAAGTGATGGAAACTATCAACAACCCCTAAGCACTGCGATCATCTTTTGATGAAAGGTGCCATGCATTACAACATCATCTGTGAACTAAACACCCCTCTTTAAGTAATGGTATTAACTTACTTTAAAGTTTACATAAAAACCACAAACTTGTGTCTGTGTATAGTACTGTATAAACAAAGTCATATTAAAAAAATTAAAAGACACTTAAGCAAAGTAGTACGAGAGAGTTGTTCAGTAATGCAGAACTATTTTTGCTAAATAATTTTAAGAGGCACATAATTATAAATAAAAAGTTATGATCATACACATGAAAAAAATATCTTAGAAGCAAAGATTAATCCTGCTCTTAAACTCAAGCTAGCAATTCAGAAGTAATAGTCCCCACTCTGGTTACTTCGATTCTCCAAGTTCTATCAAGGTCACAGTAATGCAAATACCTCAACTGTTTTATTTCAACAATTTCCTTCAACATTTAATGTGATTTCACATCACAGTATATTTATGCCTTGGAATTACATTACTCTCTTGTTTCTAAGGAAGGCAATTTCTTGGGAGCATAATAGAAAGTCAAAGCAGATTAGAGAGACAAAATAGGAGAAATGAGTGCAAGAGCATAGCTAGTTCTATTATCTATGCTGACTGTAATTTAGGGATTATATAGCTTTACCTGGAAAACAACATGGCTAGCATCTTTTCTCGGTTGAAATGGTTCATTTCTTCAATATGCTTCAAGAACCACCTGTAAATCAGGTGTCTCAATAACCAAGCTAATCAAGAACCATGTCAGTAATTCCCAAACTTTGGCATTCAAATAAGGTATACATAGAAAAGTACATGTAATATACATAGTGTACCTCTGTACACACAAATACATACATATACATTCCTCGTATCAGTGCCCTGAGGGGTTCTGATTCAACAGGTCTGGGGTATGACCTGGGAATCTGTATTTTGTTGACTTCCCTAATAACTGCATGGGCAATGAAGTTAGAAATCACTGGATTAGATAACATCAGGAATCATATAACACTGTATCTAATAAAATATTTTTATATAATTTATAGTAATACCTGGTAGTTGTAATATGGCTGATTAATAACTCCTGCTATGGCTCTTCCTTCATAAGCAATTCCAATAAGAACTGTCACGTTGTCAAGAAGACCTATGAGGAAGAAATGAATATCAATTATATAACTTTCTCATATTACATATAATGCATCATCAGCACATCAACTGCTCCAAGTTATTTTTGGAATAAAGGTAAGAAATTTGTAATGATTCATCCACGATCAATCCCTCTGCTGGCAAAATGCACAAATTATAAGAGATAGCTGGCCAGAGACAGAAGAAGGATCCATGGCCACTTAACTGAATCGATAGGCATGGTCTCATTAGTACAATTTGTAAACCAATTGAATAAACCAGCCATAACTCCACAGCCATTATTGTCAAACTGCTGTGACCTTCTGCCACCATCCATGTCACTCCTGCCTGCTGGATCACTCCCTGTTCCAGGATTACTGTCTACACCTCCATTTCAGTCTCTAAGGTAACATTTCTCCAAGTGGCGTCTGTGCATTGTCAAGCAGCATCAGAATTAACTGGCATGGTTTTTTTTGTTTGTTTGTTTTTTAAAGTAAGCTTGATGCCCAACGTAGGGCTCAAACTTACGACCCTGAAATCAAGAGTCTCATGCTCTACTGACTGAGCCAGCCAGTGCCCCTTAACTGGCATAATTTTTAACACTGATTCTCAGGGTTCTTCCCAGAGCCAGTGAATCAAATTCTCTGGAGGTGGGGGTCAAGATCTAAACAATCTATCTGGGTGTTCTTATATGTACTAAGCTATCTAGAGCTTCCCTATTTCTCAACGGATCATTGAGAAGTTGTACTGCGTGTGCATATGTACATTTGCATATACACTGTGCAACAGACTCATTACAGGTATGTCTCATCCAAAGACAGAGAAAGTTTTTCTAATAATGATGTGAAATCTTCTTTTTCTTAAGCTATAAAGCTGAGAGCCAGTATCAGAAAACCTATGTAGATCTCTGTTTCAAAAATAAAACTCTAAGCGTATGTACGCTATGCTCCTAAAACCTAAGACTCGGAGCATGGTCTTTTTACTTTAATGCTGTCCATTTTATTTTAATCTGCCACTTTCTGAGTTTTCTCATTGTAGACAATTTCACAAAGAAATATTGTACTGTGTTTCCAAATTCATCTTTATTTTTTTTCCTAATTTTTTTAAGTTCATTTCTTTATTTTAAGGGAGAGACAGCAAGTGGGGGAAGGGCAGAGAGAGGGAGACAGAGGGTCCAAAGCAGGCTCCTTGCTGTCAGCGCAGAGTCCGATGTGAGGCTTGAACCCAGGAACCATGATATCATGACCTCAGCCAAGGTTGGACGCTTAGCCGACTGAGCCTCCCAGGCACCCCTCCAAACTCATCTTTAAAGGTGAGGCTGTGAGTGAGTAGGCAGCTCACAGTTGAGGGGAGAGTGAGTGGAAGCGGTGTGGGAGGGCAGAGGCGGCACAGCCCAGCAGTGCAGCTGGGCTTTACATTGTTTTCTACCCCAACAGAGCTGGGGGTTCAGCGCTGTCACTGTTGACACTGGCTTAGTGTCAGCTATCCTCACCTGGGGGACATTAGAATTGTGCGGCTGTTAGACGGTCGGGGGGGGGTGGTATTTGAAGGAGATGAATTTTCTTCCTCGCTGTCTTGACACTCACTGATATACAATAACAGTTAGCGAGGATGAGCACAAATATAGCTTCAGGCCATGGACATGAGATATGATACCAGGTTTTCATGCAGCAGATGAAATATTAAGTGTTGCCGACCAAATATCATCTACTAGACCTATTGCTGTTGGAAACAAATACCAAAGAGATACCAACCTTCAGTGTATTCCTTGGTCCCGTCCAGAGGATCAACCCAGACCACAAGCTAAATAAGAGAAATATCCAAAATAAGCATACAACATTTAAAAAATAGGTTTAAGTAGATTAAAAATACTTTTTTCATTTTTAAAATTATACTATGAATTGCTTAAGCTAATGTCATCAGTTTCATGATAGTAAAAAAACCTTATATTTTGTAATCATGGAAAACATCCATTTAAATTGGAGAAAAGTCTGATTTAAGAATTTTAATTTTTTTTTTTTTTTAACATTTATTTACCTTCGAGAGACAGAGAAAGACAGAACACGAACGGGGGAGGGGCAGAGAGAGAAGGAGACACAGACTCTGAAGCAGGCTCCAGGCTCTGAGCTGTCAGCACAGAGCCCAAGGGGGTGCTCAAACCCACGAACTGTGAGATCGTGACCTGAGCCAAAGTCGGATGCTTAACCTACTGAGCCACGCAGGCACCCCTGACCTAAGAATTTTAAATATGCGGGGCGCCTGGGTGGCTCAGTTGGTTGAGCGTCCAACTCTTGATTTCAGCTCACATCATAATCCCACGGTTGTGGGATCAAGCTCCGCGTGGCCTCTATGCCAAGTGTGGAGCTTGCTTAAGGTTATCTCTCTCTCTCTCCCTCTGCCCCTCTCCCCAACTCGCACGCTCTCAAACAAAGACTTTTAAATACAAGATGCTTAACTAATAAATTTGCTGTCACCTGAACGCTAAACACAATGCTATGAACACACTGAGCTCTATGTGGTAATACAGGGAAAACTAAAGTGGCACCCAAAATATTTTGAACAACGTGTGGCTGGTACTCACTTTGGCATATAATGCTGATTTTAAAAAATAATGACAGTCTGACTTTTTTTTTTTAATTTTTTTTTCAACTTTTTTTTTTTTTTATTTTTGGGACAGAGAGAGACAGAGCATGAACGGGGGAGGGGCAGAGAGAGAGGGAGACACAGAATCGGAATCAGGCTCCAGGCTCCGAGCCATCAGCCCAGAGCCTGACGCGGGGCTCGAACTCACGGACCGCGAGATCGTGACCTGGCTGAAGTCGGACGCTTAACCGACTGCGCCACCCAGGCGCCCCGACAGTCTGACTTTAACTTAAGGATACCAATAATATACAGCAAAGAAAAATGAATGTTTTATGAACGGATGGTACATTAAAAAGAAATCCCTTCTCCTTAGGATCTTAACATGATTCAGGATGTGCAGCCATTACCCACTAGAGCTATAATGCTTGATGTGAATTTGTGAATGAGGCATATTTCGGATGGAAGACACCATGTTTCATTTTCTTTCTGTCCTCCAAATCACAGAGCAAAGTGCCTTACTCATAGTAGGTATTTGACGAATGTATGTTAAACAAATCAAAATAAGTAAGTAAGGTGATTTTTATGGCCTTCTAAACTATAACGTAGGGATCTATTTCATCTCCTTCTAGCAATGGAATGTTTTACCCAAATCTACTAACAAATTAGATGTTCTTCCTTCAGGTATTTTTAATAATAGTTTTAGAGAAGAAGCCAAGAGGATAAGAAACTACACCCTAACTTAACAGATCATACATTCCATGTGGTTGCCTGGTACTTCTATGCTGGCCCTGAAAGATTTCAAGTTCCTGGTTGGCCCTATTTTATATCTACCAACTTCTCAACATTACTGGCAAATTTTATTTACTAGAGCAACAACATGAAGGCTAACAAAGAACGAAATAATGATCTGGATCATACATCCTCCTCTTTAATAGCACTGTACTGTGATGGGCACGGTTGCTTCAGTATCTCCTCCCACTGACCATCTTCAATCAGTTCTTGATCTACTTCTTCAGAAGGCAGATCCTAGGGCAGAGAACACTGATGGTCACTGAAGCTATTTGGTGTTTACAGAGCAGACTTTGTCTTCGTAACAGAACAACTGCAGCACCGTGGGTCACGAGGGCTTCCTGTTTACCCTTTATGTTTAGAGTTTAACCAAGTAGAAAGTAAAGCAAATCAAATCAAATTGCAAAAATGACCATATATGGCTGAGCAAAGTTGACTACAAAAAAACCCCATCCTTCTTATCCTGAACAATTAAAAAAAAATATCTAAGTGCTATAAACATATTTAAGTAAAGTTGCTCTGACATCTGATACCTCCCTCTCAAACACAGGACAGGCAAACTCCACCACTTTCAGTGTTATAGTCTTTGGGTAAGTGCACAAATAAGCCTAATTTTTAACAAAAAGCGAAACGAGAAATAACAAAATCCATTTTTATTCCAAAGTTCTAGAACTCATCCCATCTTATAGTTTGTCTGCTGATTATTACAACAGGAACTATCTTTTACGGTCTAGAAGTGAGATACCTGCCTAAAAATGGACCAAAATATTTTATAATCAGACATTTCCTTCAAGTCCAAGGAATATGACAAATCATTTTGGTGTTAAAACACCAGATACAACACTTTGAAATAGGAATAGTGGTATATAAATCTTTAAGGGGCAATTGTAAATCCATATGGGGAACAGTCATTAAAAACATAATGCATCACACATATTGTATCACAACACTGAATTCACAGATTCTCACAAGTCTTACCTCTTCCCCTATAATTGTTAGTTTGGGGAATTTCCGTGCCAGTGAAGAGCATACACTCATTTGTGCCAACCGATCAGCTTTGGTCTGCAGGTCTGTGGGACAGGTCTGCAACAAAGAATGCAAATTTCAGCAGAACTAGTATGAAATAAGTTGTCCTCTGACTCCTAACGCATGAGTGTCCATATCATTTAAATCACACTGTCTACTTTTAGATTCATGGAACTTAACACCAAAGGAGTCAACTAGTTTCCCAGTTTGGTTTTTCTTATGGGATTTATAGTGGTTAAAGTTTGGAAAGGAGTTTTTAGATTATTAGACCATTTTCTCCCCCAATTGAGAAATCCTCTTCGTAAGATCTCTACATCAATCTTTTTTTTTTTTTTTAATGTTTATTTATTTTTGAGACAGACAGAGACAGAGCATGAACGGGGGAGGGTCAGAGAGAGAGGGAAACACAGAATCCAAAGCAGGCTTCAGGCTCTGAGCCGTCAGCACAGAGCTCGACGCGGGGCTCGAACTCACAGACTGCGAGATCATGACCTGAGCTGAAGTCGGACGCTTAACCAACTGAGCCACCCAGGCGCCCCTCTACATCAATATTTTACTTAAAAAAGATGAAGAGAGAGGAAATTGATAACTTTCCAAGGCAATCGGAGCTAAAAACTTTATCTTTAGCTATTTGAAAGGTATTCCTTACACAGATCCTTCTACAACTTCTACTCACTAATCTTCTACTAGTCTACTGATCTACTTCCCTAATAATTCAATAGGTCCTCAGGATGCTACAAAGAATTCCTATTTCTCAAATATAAAAAATACGAAAATGAACAGCAATAATATTCGATATGTATAGCTCATCTACAATATTCTCACTCAAGCCGTATTTCAGATAGTCATTCTAGTGAAAGACAGTGGAAAATCTGGTAATTGACAGCTACAACTTTTGTTAGTTTGCTTTCACAGAATTATGAAATGTTGCAATTTACATATGCCTGGTTAGGTGGGTTTACAGATTATGTTATTTCAAATAGTAGAAATTTTATAATACTTTGGAGTGAGAGTGAGACAAGGAACGATCATGAAAATCAAAGACTCTTATGCCACACTGAAGTCTGTTCGTCATCTCAATGCAAAGTAACTGTATAATATAGGGCCACAGATCTTTGTTTTATTTCCTAAAGAATTGTGTCTGGCACATGGTAGCTGCTCTAGAAATATCTGCTGAAACTTTGAAAAGATTTGTTAAATTTGGAGATAACATACAGCAATCAAGTCTGGACACTGCTCTCTAGAGAAAAGACACACTGACGGCCATGAAGTATACGAGGAAAGCTATCCCAATTCTTTTCTTCTCCAGGATGATACTTCCTGCTCTTTCTACTGACATAGGGCCAGACCTCATCTGGCATTCAATACTTTGTGTGACAAATTTAATTCTGCCCTTCCTCTTTTAAAATGAGGTGTCAACAAGTAGATACAAAGTACTAGAAGTGTCTGACCGGTAAAGAGGACAGTGAGATTATTACCTTTTTCCTAACTTGAATACTGTTTTTCCATTACTTCTGAGCTACAGGCTACAATGTGGTACATCTAATACAATGACAATATAAAATCAATGTAAAAATAAGCGATGCCGTAAGGAAACTATCTGAAAAGAAATGATCATAAGTATTGGCAGTGGTGGTGTGATGGGTAACTTTTCTTTATTTTTGCTATTTTTCTTTATTTCCTATTTTTCATAACAGTAAAAACACTTTATAAAAAAGGCAGTGAGATTAGTAGCCTTCTGAAAGTTGCCGAATTACATTGCTGATTTATCATTCAGTATGTTGTCAACTAAAACCTCTTTTTCAAACAATTATAAATCAGATTTGCTTCTTATTCCTTGAACATTAATACTTTGGGACCTTATAATTATTCCCAATATAATATTCTGTTGGACTTGGCCCTCTTTTCTCAGTGTTTGTAACTTTTTGAATACTTATTCTGTGATCAAATATATTAACTAACCAATATATTAACTACTCTTACCAGGTTCATTTTTTGATAAATTTGGTAAGTATGATTTCTTTTTTTTTAATGTTTATTTATTTTTGAAACAGCACACATGCACACCAGCGGGAGAGGGGTAAAGAGAGAGGAAGAAAGGAAATCCCAAGCAGGCTCCCCGCTGTCAGTGCAGAGCCCGACGTGGGGCTCGAACTCACGAACTGTGAGATCATGACCTGAGCCAAAATCAAGAGTCCAACACTTAACCAACTGAGCCACCCATGGGCCCCAGATAAGTATGATTTCATGTCCTCCTCTTCCACAACATTTTTGAGAAGGTGCATTCAATGAATTAAAACTGTATTGAGTTAATCGTTAGAGAAAAAGAGAAGCAGAGTCTTAGGATCTATCAGCAATGATCCTTTCTTGGTTAACATGAAACATGAATTAAAGTGAAATGTTTGGGGCCACCTGTGTGGTTCCGTCGGTTAGGTGTCCAACTTTGGCTCAGGTCATGGTCTCATGGTTCATGGGTTTGAGCCCCGTGAGCCCCACATCGGGCTTTTTGCTGTCAGCACAGAGCCCGCTGCGGATCCTCTGTCCCTCTCTCTCTGCCCCTCCCCGGCTCGCACTTTCTCTCTCAAAAATATAAATAAATTAAACTTCAAGGAACAAAAATAAAGTTGGTATGAAATGAGATGAGACTTTCAGTACCTTCTCCACGATACCCAGGTCTCCTTCAGCAAGAACACGTCTGATTATGGTTCCTGCCTTTTGAGCAACAGAATACGCCGAGGCCACCAGCCGCATCAACACAGTGTGACCGGAAGCCATGATAAACCCTGGGGGGAAATGAAGAGAAAGTTGTGTTACTTTCTACTGGTTTTATTTACTTGAATTCAACTCAATACATATTTATTGAGTGCCTAACTGTGTAGATTCCTTAATAAATATTTACTAAAAGAGACTTGGAAAAACTTCCATTTCATCATTGATTCTTTCAATAAATTTTATAGCATTCTCTCTCTGCAGATGGTACATTTTGAAGCATAGGGTAAGCTGGCCCAGGCCTATGAGCATGTGAAAAAGTTGTATGTATGAGATATACGAATGTATGTGCAAAGGCCATGGAAGGTGCTGCAGAGACTAATAAGATAAAACATCTGCCACCGAGGAGCTAATATTTTGGTGGATTGGCGATAAAATATTATAACCTAAAGCCTGTAACATAAAACTAGTAAGTGCCAAGAGAGGTATGGACAGCGTAAGGGATGTGGATGGATGTGTGCAGTAATTAAAAAGAGGAGGGACTGCACGTGATGATAATTAGTTCCTAAAAAACACAGAATAGTCCATTACAGATTAAATAAAATTTAACCTGCTGGTTATTTATTACTACCATCGTCAGTTACCAGATAAAGAGAACAAGTGACATAATTAATTGGGGTAAAGACCAATCATGTGGAAAAGTAATGAGTGTCAGAATAGCCCCTGGCCCAATGAAAAATGCGGAAAAAAACAGCCTTTAGGATAAAGTAAATTCCTCTTTGAAAATACAAGTCCTGCAATTTTAGTGACTGTTCTGAGGCTGCAATGTACCATTCAGATTCCCTTCAGGGCTGAAGGACATTTCCCCAGCTGCTGAGAGTGCCACGAACAGATGGCCCTTACCTGCCACCTTTCTCTGGGAATTTATCTGCTAAGATGAGTCACTTCACCTGAAACTGGTCAACAGAGGGGATGGGTTTAAAGGTCACTCCACACTCCAGCTGGGTGCCACCCTAACTCTGATGGCTCATCCCAGCTTCTGAATGCCCAGCACGGTTGGTTGACCGAGACCTTGGCTGGGACTCTGTCCTGGCCCAACTCCCAACCCCCGACAAGGCATCACTGCTTACTTTCCACTTCCCACAAGTGATCCCAAGAACACTCCCTAATAAACCTCTTGGGCTTTATCTCTGTCTCAGAATGCTTACAGGGAACTGCCCGATGATCCCTTCCCCCCCGCCCCCCATCAAATCAGGTCAACATTATTTTAATGCATTAAAGGAACACAATACAGAACAGAAAAGACATTATAAACCTCAATTCGGCAACAGCCATCATCCTACCACCAATTTCTGACTGCATGTTTGATCTGATGAGGCTTTCAAGCTCTTTTCTACATCTTTTTCCTGTCATCCACATTTTATTCACAGGCATTATGAACACACTTGAGACAAAAAACAAGTGAAGTGTTTGAAACCCTTCAGAAGGAGAACAGAATTGAATTCGATGTAAGGTAATGAACACCATCCTGTGGCCAGTAGCTGTCGGGAATTAAGATGAAAATAAAACAAACTCCTATGTATTTAAATCCTGTTTATCTTATTATATCATCAGGCTACATTCATTTTCTTGGCATGCTAGGTACTACATGTGGAAAAACTGCTCATGAAAATCACTCGTGCAGGAACACCTCAAATTGAAAACAGGAGAAATAATTCAGCAAATACTTTGTGGACTTTACCTCTACTCCCTTAGTATCCATGACTGGCTACCTACCTGATTTATTCTACTCTGGAAAAGGTAGTCTTCAGGCAACTAATTACGCACTGCCCAAATGTCTTAACTGCTGTTGTGCTACTATGTGTTGGTATGCTAGTCAGTCCCCATCTTCTATAAAATGACATTTATGAAAGGCAGATCCTTTTCCCTCACTGTGTGGTAGAGTTCTAACTTTTCAAGATATCATTTACCTTTGAGCTAATTAAGCAATCATTCTAGACTTATCAGGCTTCATATCTAAATAAACCACTTCCCTTTATGTTTGTCAAGTTCACAGTATTTTTTCATAAAGACAAGCTTTCAGGCTTTGTCTTTTTACTACATTCCTCATAAAATGCATACTACATGAACTGCCATTTAAAGCTAACATCAGTTTCCTAAGAATGGTTTGGTTTTTAATTTTGTTTATGTTTATTTTTGAGAGAGAGAGAGAGAATGAGCAGGGGGAGGCACAGAGTGGGGGGGGGGGGGGGAACAGAGGATCCAAAGCGGGCTCTGCACTGACAGCAGTGAGCCCCATGTGCGGCTCCAACTCACGAACCCTGAGATCAAGACCTGAGCCTAAGTCTGACGCTGAACCAACTGAGTCACCCAGGCGCCCCTAGGCTTGATTTTTAAAGAGATCCTGCAAATCACTTCTAGTTGGCAAGTAAGAAAATATGCCAACCAATTTCTCTGAAATACTTTGATCCAAACATAATTAATAAAATTATTATCCCTGTCTAATATTCTTACATATTTCTTAAACAAATGAATACAATTTTGGCCCTTAATATAAAGAAAATTAATCTAATCACATTATCAAAACACATCCGTAAAAGAGGTTCCTGTTAGCCTTTTTCATTGCGTTCCCTCCCAGAACCCAAAAGAGAATCACCTGTTGGAGAATCACTCGTTGACGGTATTGGAGCGCCAGAGCAAGTCTGAAAAGCTACCTGCAAGTTGCTAACTTCCTTATAGCAGGTCAAATTACACACACTGTACTTCCTTCTCTACCAGTTTTATACCTTCTGGGTCCTAAAACACCGCCTTTTGTGAACACGTCTTTCTGAAAGCTTACTCAAAACATCATGAGGTAGCTAAAGGCACAGGCACTGGAGCTCACTGCCAGTCTTCAAATCCTGGCTCTGGCATATGTTAGCTGTCTGATCTTTGGAAAGCCACTTAATTTTCTGTGCCTCTAGCTATAAAGCGGAGCTAACAATATCATCTATAGCATAGGGTTGCTGTAATTATTAAATGAGGATTGCATGCAAAGCACTTGTAACAGTTCCTGGCACAAAGTAAGCACTAAATGATACTGGCTAACCATTATTGTAATAATTGTCCTCATTACTGGCTCTCCTGCAGAGACATCAGGGCAGTGTTAAGGGCGAAACAATTCCTATAACTTCTGCAACATTATTTTGACCCCGGGGTCAATGTAATATGTTGTATGATAATATGTAATCAATGTAATATGATAACCCTGAATCACAGTACAGATTCTTTTTCATAACATTTGGAGGTTGAGGCTTAGAGTATGTATGAAAAAGGTTGCATGCCGCTTAAGGCTATCAACCCAACATCCCACTCTTTAAGAAATCTTTACAGTTGCCAATAGGGCTAACTTGGAAGGATAAACACAACAGGAATCAAATGATCCATTTCCTCTGATAGACTGGGAAATGTACCTTGAATCGATATAAAGGTGGTGAGCACATGAGGATTAGGATCCAAAAACGAATGATGACGGGGCGCCTGGCTGGCAGTCAGTTAAACATCCCACTTTGGCTCAAGTCATGATCTCATAGTCCATGAGTTCGAGCCCCATGTTGGGCTCTGTAACGACAGCCCAGAGCCTGGAGCCTGCTTTGGATTCTGTGTCTCCCGCTCTCCCTGCCCAAACATTAAAAAAATTTTTTTAAATGAATGATGAGTTCCTAATCAAAATACAAAGATTATATATCTTTTGAAACCTGATCAAATGATGCCAGGTGCAAAGGCATCTGGAAAAATAAAAATATGAGCACAACAGAGCAAATTCTGAAAAAAGAACAACAAGCAGAGATACACTCTTTACCAGTTATCAAAATACGATATAAAACTATAGTAATTAAAGAGTTTAGTCCTGGGCAGAATTAAATTCCAGAAATAGATACTACAGGTGGTATTTCAAATCACAAGGGAAAGTTAATTGTGCAAAAAAATGTCAAGAACAATTACTAATCTTTTTAAAAGTTAAAACTTTCTGCATTCTTTGTATCAAATATATACTCCAGATCAATGCATGATTTTAGAAGTAAAGAATGAACCATAAAAGTATGAAAATAAAACTGTATTAAATATTTTATAAATTTGGTAAAGGACTTTTAAACATGAGAAAAACTAACAATCTATAAAAGAACATTGACAAATTTGACTGCATAAAAATTAAAATATCTATGTAGCCAGTTTACCACAAAGCAGATGAGTGACAAAATGAGAAAAAAAAATTGTATCACAGCCTAGACATCTGAGTTAACTTTGGTTATGTAGAGGGCTTTTTACATCATCATGTTAAAGATAAATAATCCAGTAGAAAAATGAGCAAAGGACACAGTCTATTCCTAGAAAACGAAAAGCAATGGCCATTAGTTAATTACATGAAATGCTCAACCTCACTAATTATGAAAGAAATGCAAATTAAAACAGCAAAAGATGATTTTTCATGTGTAAGACCGGCATGGATAAATGTGACCAATGTGGGCTAGCCTGTGAGGGAACATCCTCCAGAGCACTGTTAGCAAGGATGCATAGTGGTTTTGAAAAGCTCACTAAAAATAAAACGTACACATCTTTCGAACTAGCAATTATATTTTCAGGAAAACCTGAATAAATCAAGCAAGTCTATAAGTATGCAGCAAAGACAGTAGGAAGAATGTGTGCTATTTTAACGAAATTTAATTTTAGGCGTAAGGCAGTCTCTAACGAACCCACTGTCTAGGTCTGCCTTGCCCTTTCTACAATATATTGCCATGAAAAGATCCCAGAGCACGAAAACAAATCAATCAAATTGTTGACACTCAAGAATCTGGGTCCGAAATTGGAATGTCTGGAGAGGCAATCTGATTCCCGCAATCTTTTCTTTTCTTTTTTTAACATAAATCCCTGAATCTCCTTATATCTCTGCAAAGGGGTGGAGTTAGGGGACCAATAAATGATTCAGATCTGCCCAAGGCCCTTGCTCTGACTCGCAGGGGAGAAACTTACAGTGACAAGCCTGGAACAAAGCTAGACGAAAGACACTTGGAAGGGTGACAACAACAACTAAAAGCTATCAAGCAACAGGTCCCTGGTAGCTTCCAGTACCTGGCCTTCTCCCCGGCAATAGGTCGTACGTTGGCGGATGCAGGACAACCTACTGCAGCTACTGAGCATGCGGGAAATTCGGCGCAGGCGCAGAACAGCTGCTCCCACGATCGCGGGAGACTCCGGACCTGCAGGGTAACTCCGTTTTTCCGTGTTTTCCCTGAACTTTCCGGCGGCCCATGTCGCCTCGGGTCACAGCGAGGGGTGTGTCTACTTTTAAAGGTTCATTCTGATTTCAGAGGTCTTCCAGTCCTCTTTGTATGTATGCTTCACTCTTAAAATGTTAGTAGTAATGTTAGGTAGTAATATCGCCCTGCGGCGGCCAGCGACTGTTTAACCTCGAACCCCAGTTGTTCGAGAAGTGGCTTCAGGAGGTCCACGACACCTGCACTTCTGCTCGCAATGGCAGTGGGGCTCTCTGCGAAATGGTCACTAGCTTTTACCTTTTTTTTTTAAACATTTATGAGATTTTTTTTTTGTAATGTTTATTCGCTTAGAGAGAGAGAGAGAGAGAGAGAGAGAGAGAGAGCACAGTGGGGAAGGGACAGAGAGAGAGGGGGGGACAGAGAATCCAAAGCAGGCTCCAGGCTCCAGGCTCCGAGCTGTCAGCACAGAGCCGGATGCGGGGCTGGAACTCACAAACCTGAGATCATGACCGGAGCCAAAGTCGGACAGGCTCAGCCGACTGAGCCACCCAGGCGCCCCCAAACGGAGACACATTCTAACTGCAGAATTCTTATAATTTTTTTATGATATTTTCTCCACTACTATGCACTTGTTTTATCTTCACCTGATTTAACAGCAGTTTGTTTTGTGTTTTGGAGATTTTTCTTTACTGGACTCTTTAGAGCATTCAGCTTGATTTTCATAAAAGCAGTTACCTTTGCATTAAAAAAACCGCATTGGTTTTGGGAAGAGAGCAGTCAGTGAACCATTTTTGTTTCTGTGTGCTCTTCTGTAAGTCCCAAACTTTTATGAGTAGAAACAATAATTTCCATTAAAAAAAAACAACAACAACAACTCATCGGAGAATATCAACAAATGGCTACCATTACAGGAGTTCTAGTTTGAGAAATCTTTTTTTTAAACTTTTTTTTAAATGCTTATTTATTTTTGACAGACAGAGCATGTGTGGGGAAGGGGCAGAGAGAGAGAGGGAGACACAGAATCTGAAACAGGCTCCAGGCTCCGAGTCGTCAGCACAGAGCCCAACGCAGGTCTTGAACTCACGGACAGTGAGATCATGACCTGAGCTGAAGTCGGATGCTTAACCGACTGAGCCACCCAGGTGCCCCGAGAAATCTTTTACCTATACAGTCTCATTTGATTTTCGCAATAACTTTGAGACTTAAGTCAGATAATTTATTGTAGTAAAATAGGTATATAACAAAATTTACCATTTTAAACATATGCTGGTCTTTATAATTATGTAATACAAAACGAGTACAACTGGCTTGAATAAGTTTAAGGATAAACATGGCTGTAAACTCAACAGGTGAGAAGCGAAGTCTGCAGGTGTCAGAGAGTAGCCTTCTGCTCTGAGGGCTCAGTGTACCCTCAGGTTTTATGGGGAGACAGAGAACACTGTTGAATTCAGCAATGGGTTATGTAGAGGTTGGTTAGAAGAGCTTCCCCGTACATTCATCATTGTGCTCCCGTGAAACTGAAGCTCACAGGATAGTTTCCCCGATACAGAATTGCAGGTCAAAAGTGAAATGGTGACAGATATTGCCAATTGCCATTCAAAAAGGCAGTACAGGGGCACTCGGGTGGCTCATTTGGTTGAGCATCCAACTTCCGCTCAGGTCATGATCTCATTGTTTGTGAGTCTGAGCCCCACATCAGGCTCACTGCTGGAAGCACAGAGCCTGCTTTGGATCCTCTGTCCCCCGCTCTCTCTGCCCCTCCCCTGCTTGTGCTCTCTCTCAAAAGTAGAAAAAAGAAACATCAAAAAGGCAGTACAAATGTTACATTACCACCAGCAATGTGAGAGAGGCCACTTTCATATGCCCTCCCACGCCTTATTTTCAAACGCCTTAATATTTGCTTTAATTTGTTGGATGGATATGGTATCTTGTTTTATCTGCCTGTCCTTGATGATTCTTAAAGTTGAGTGTCTTTGAGTATGTTTGTTTATTGGCTGTTTCCATTTCTCTATGAATGCCTATTCTTATCCTATGACCTTTTTTTCTATCTGGCTGTTGATATTTATTTTCTTGATTTGTAGCAGGTCCTTATACATTATGGATATTAATTTTTAAAATGTGTTTGCAAATGTTTTGTCCCACAGTACAGTGTAGGGGAGGCAATATAGTATAATGATTATCCACATGGCCACTAGAACCCAATTGCCCGAATTTAAATCCCATCTCTCACTTCTTAGTTCTATGGTCTTAGGCAAGTTACTTAACACTATGTGCCTCAGTTTCCTTAACTGTAAAATGGCAATAACCATAGTACCTACCTCACCTCATAGGGTTGTTTTGGCATGTTATCTCTTCACTTTATAGGGTTTAATGATTAAATGAGTTAATAGAGGTAAGGAGCTAACCCGTTTAGGTTAGTGAAAACAAGTACTAATGTAGGTAAAGAATGCTGTTTTCACTGTGTGTGTGTGTGAAATTGAAGTGGCCTAACACAAACTTTCAAAAAGCACGACAAAAGGTGAAAAGCTGACACGGAATGCTTACTATTTGCCCCTTGCCTTCTTACTTTGTGGCATGTTTTTCCATATAAAATTTTCTTTTTCTTTTTGTAGAAAATCAGTCTATTTATTTAAGCCAAATCTTCTAGATGTTGTGTCTTATGAATAGGAAGAGATATACTTTACAATGAAAATGTAACAATTGTGAACTACTATGACCTGGACAACCGAATACAGGTTTCCCTCTGAAAGTAGAGTGTTCCTATGAAACCTTTCATAAGCCTAAATGGAGTAAAGCAAAGAAACAATTACCTTTAATTTATATGGAAAAATTTCTTTAGCATTCCAAGTCACCCAAAAATAACCTTTCTTAAGCTTTTCTGATACCTTAGGACACATGTTGCTAACAGATGCACAGAATAAAGGGAGATAGAGCACAGATGCTCATACACACAGTTCACAGGGCTAGCCGCTGTGTGTAGTTCCCGGGGCAGGAGCTTGGTCGGGGGCCACTCTGGTTGCTTGGGTGTATGCTTGCTGCAAAACAAATACTTGATGCTATTTTCACTTGTTTTCCTAAGAGCAAAAATCCTTTTCAGTTTTCTTTCGGTTAGTGAAAACAGGTACTAATGTAGCAGATGCATGCTATTACCCCCCCCCCCCCGTGTGTGTGTGTGTGTGTGTGTGTGTGTGTGTGTGTGTGCGCGCGCGCGCGCGCGCAAAAGTGAAGTGACCTAACACAAACTTTACAAAAACGCGGTAGAATAGTGGGTTTCTGGGGCACCTGGGTGGCTCAGTCAGTGGAGCGTCCAACTTGGGCTCAGGTCATGATCTTGATGGTTCGTGGGTTCTAGCCCAGTATCGGCTCTCTGCTGTCAGTGCAGAGCCTGCTCTGGATCCTCTGTCCCATTCTCTCTCTGCTCCTCCCCTGCTCGCTATCTCTCTTTTTCTCTAAAAAAATAAACATTAAGAAAAAAGTGGGTTTCTGTCCGAAACCAGAGCTGAAGTCCTACACACTACTATTCTGTAGGAGTGGGAGTGGGACATAACAGGGATAATAGAGGACCAGAAAGTAACATAATTAGGTTGGTTTATAATATTGGTCCCGAACTTTGCACTCACTCCCTATGGTTGTTGAGCGCTTGGCAAATCACTAGCCCAAGCTGAGATATGCTATATGTGTAAAATACATACCCAATTTTGAAGATTCAGTATGAAGATAAAGAATGTAATATCTTCTGGATAATTTTATATTAATTACATGTTGAAGTGATAATATCTTGGATATACTGCGTTAAATAAAAAATATCTAAACAGGGCAGTGTGATTGAAATCTGAGCCCCTTCAGGCACGCCACACCTTGCCCCGCCCCTCAGAGTTAGCCACGCCCCCCGCCGGGGTTGCCGCCAAGACCCGAGATGGCTTGATTCTCTCCGCCTCCGGGAGGGACCTGCTCCCGGCCTCTTCCGTGCCCCGCGCGCGTGCGCACTCCGGTAGAGCTCGTGGAGGTTCCCTGGGGTCCGTGTTTTCCAGACCCCGGGCGGGATCCTCCCGCGGAGGACCTGGCGCTCACGGGGAGGTCGGGGTTAGCCCGCCATGCGTTGGGGGCTGCACCCGCGCGGGCCGGGGGCGGCGGCTCTGGCCACGGCCCGAAATCTGTGGGTGCCGCCCCATCTTCGTTGTCACCCGGGATGGCGAGGGACGACGAGGAGGCTTTTGGTGCGGCCAGTCACCGGGGCCAGTAACCAGCTGCAGAACTCGAGTAATGGCAGATATCGGGACACAGTGCTGCTGCCGCAGACCAGCTTCCCCATGAAGCTGCTGGGCCGCCAGCAGCCCGACACGGAGCTGGAGATCCAGCAGGTGGGCAGGGAGGCCCGGGCCGGCCTGGGGGCGGAGGGGAGCTGGGCCCTCGCAGGCAGCCGCTCCGGGTGACCCACACACCCCGGCAGGTAAGGCCGCGGGTTCTAGACTCCTTTGGGCGGCGACGTTGTGACCGGACGAGTGGGGCTCCCAACAGGGTTTCTTGCTGGAAAACCTCTAGGTGAATCCCTCAGTTGTAGCAGGTTCCAGAGCAGAATATTAAAGAGGGATGCTCGCATAGCAGCGCTGAATATAAGTGCCATTTTTTAGGCAAAAACAAGTCGAATTTGGACACTTTTCCAGTGGTTTGTGAAAAGTAAATTAACATGGACACTTGTAAATAAAGTTTTCGATTATGTGGGAAAGTTGAAGCTTACTTTTGTGTTGTCGTTAGGCGCCTAGTTGGAATTCTGACTTGTTTGCAGAAGAGAGTAGCTGTACTTACTTCCTCAGAGTCCCTTCCTAAGCTATGCACCTTTCTCCTGTGTTAGACTGAGTTTTCTAAGAGAAAATTCACTTCTCAGTTTCTGTACTTCCAGAGTTTTAAAAATTCTCCATATTTAGCATATATTGGTCAAGTAAATTTGCTTAGCCAGATATTTTTATGGCAGTTATCAGACTTCTAGACTCATAAACCTGTTTTAGCCATCTACTTTTTTTTTTAAAGTTTATTTATTTATTTTGAGAGAGAGAGAGAATCCCAAGCAGGCTCAGCACTGTCAGCACAGAGCCCCATGTGGGGCTTGATCTCACAAACCATGAGATCATGACCTGAGCCGAGACCCCCAGGGGTCTGATGCTTGACCGACTGAGCCACCCAGCTGCCCTGCCACCTACTTTTTTTTTTTAATTTTTTTTTTCAACGTTTATTTTTAGGACAGAGAGAGACAGACCATGAACGGGGGAGGGGCAGAGAGAGAGGGAGGCACAGAATCGGAAACAGGCTCCAGGCTCCGAGCCATCAGCCCAGAGCCTGACGCGGGGCTCGAACTCACGGACCGCGAGATCGTGACCTGGCTGAAGTCGGACGCTTAACCGACTGCGCCACCCAGGCGCCCCTGCCACCTACTTTTTTTAAAGTGTCTTATTCAATACTGTTGTTATGCCAGGAACTGTGACAATTTCAGATGTTTTCTCGTGTAATTTTCACACCAGCTCTGTGAATTGGTTACTGTTAACATTTTTTCAAAAGAGGGAACACGGATGCCCATAAAGGCAAAATGACTGGGCCAAGGGTGCACAGTAGGTGAGAGAAGGGGGGTAGGGCTGCAGTGAGTGTTGTTGGGATTTTGACAGTAGCAGGTATTGAGGCCAAAGGAGAGCAAGGATAAGAGTGTGTGGGTGTGGGGGGGTGGGGGGGTGGGTAGTGTACAGGCCCTTCAGCATGGCTGGACTGAGGAGTGAAGGGTGGAGAGTGCCGAGACACTGGCCAGAATTTGGTGCTCCTAAACAGGGCTCTGTTTACAGTATAAAGAGCTCAGACCTCAACGTGAAGCCTATAGGGAAACTATTAAAAAGTTTTAAAAGATGAGGACTCAGATGTGCATTTTAGAAACTTCACCATCGGGTTTTAGAGTTGAATACATTGGCATGGGATAAGAAATAAGCAAATGCTGGCTGTTACTTACGGTAAGATGCAGGAGTATGTATTTGGGTGATGTTCAGATATTATGGTTCTTTTTAAACAGAAATGTGGATTTTCAGAACTTTATTCATGGCAAAGAGAAAGAAAAGTAAAGACAGAATTTTGTCTTCATGATGGACCTCCTTATGCAAATGGTGACCCACATGTTGGACATGCTTTAAATAAGGTAATTGTAATTTAAGTTATAAGACCTGAGGGAAAAACCTTTATGTAAGTACACTTTACAAAGTGTATTTTGCTTTTATGACAAGTAAATTTGCGTTAATGCATAAAACTAAATTGTCTTTTTTTTTTTTTTTGGTGAAAAACATGTTTTGTTTTGTTTTTTTAATTTTTTATTATATGAAATTTATTGTCAAATTAGTTTCCATAAAACTAAATTGTCTTAATAGAAAGCAGCAATAGTTTTAGTGCCGTATGGAAAATAACATCCCTGGTATTTGCATTGAGCTTATTGTTATTTTAGATTAGTAGATATTTTATTCAGTAAATAATTATTCAGCACCTGCTATGTGCCAGGCATTTTTCTAGACTCAGGTAATAGCAGTGAACAAAATAAAGATGAATCTTGTCTTTACAGAGCTTATGCTCTAATTAAAAAGACATAATAACACAAAGAAGTAAAATATATAAATGTTAGATACTTGCTGTAGACGGAATACTTGTTCTTCTCCCGCTATTTATATGTTGAAACCTAATAATCTCTAATGTGATGGTACTTGGAGGTGGGGCCTTAGGGAGATGACTAAATCATGAGGGTAGAGCCCTTATCAGTGAGATTAGTGCCCTTACAAAAAACAAACCTCAGAGAGCTTCCTTGTCTCTCTTAGCCCTGTAAGGGTACGGCAAAATGATATTGGTCTGTGAACCAGAAAGCAGCCCTCACCAGACTGAGTCTGCCGGCACCTTGATCATGTCCATTTTCTCCTTGGACTGTTTATTTATCTTACTGCTGTGTTTTGAGAGTTCTTTATGTGTATAGCCTAGGTATTAAACCTTGACAGATACGTGGTTTGCAACTATTTCTTCGAGTCTGTAGCTTGTCTTTTCAAGGTATATTGAAGAGCAAGTGTTCTTAATTTTTTCTAAGTAATCTCTACCCCGAATGTGGGGCTCGAACTCATGACCCCGGAGATTAAGAGTCACATGTTGCTCTGAATGAGCCAGCCAGGTGCCCCCTAGAAGTTATTAATGTTGATGAAGTTCAGTTTATCAGTTTTTCCTTTTATGAATTATGCTTGTAGTGTCATGTCTAAGAACTGTTTCCCAGGCCTTCCATCCTGAAGATTTTCTCCCATATTTTTTCTAAAACTTTTACATTTTACATTTAAGTCCGTGATACATTTTGCATTAACTTTTATATAAGACGTGAGACTTATACTGAGGGTTGTTTTTTTCCCTATTGATGTCTATCACCGTTGCTTGGCACTCTTTTCCCTAATGAGTTGCTTTTGTACCACTGTCAAAAAATCAGTTTGGCAAATGATTCCCCATTTTTAGATTCTCTGTTTTGTTCCATTAATCTATGTGTCTGTCCTGGTAATACCACAGTTTTGGTAACTCTAGCAATAGAATAAGTCTTCAAATTGGGTAGTCTCTATGTTCCCATTTTACTCTTTTTCAAAATTGTGTTAATTTCAGCTCCTTTGCCTTTCCATATAGGTTTTAGGATAATTTTTTGACTGCAGTATCAGAGAAGGTAAGCTGAGTTTTGAGAGTACTAGCAGGTACTCTCAGGTCAATTGTGCGAGGTGGATAGTAAACAGTATGCAGTTTTTTGAGAGAACTAATTTTAACCCCCCACCCCACCATTTTATTGAGGTGTAAGAGACGTGTAACATTGTATTAGTTTAAGGTGTACAACATAATGGTTTGATGTATGTATGTATTGCTGAATAAATACCACAGTTAGTTAACGTGCATCTTGCCACACGGTTACAAATTTTTATTTTCTTGTGATGAGAACTTTTACCACTGACTGTCTTAGCAACTTTCAAATATACATTACAGTATTGTTAACTATAGTCACCATTCTGTACATTATATCCACAGAATTTATTAACCTTATAACTTGAAGTTTGTATATATTGACCACCTTCATTCATTTCCCCCCACCCAACCCCTGCCTCTGGCAACTATCAATCTTTTCTCTGTTTTATTTAAAAAAATGATTTAAAAAAGGAAAAATGATAAATTAGACTTCATCAAAATTAGAAACATTTTATGACTTCAGTTTTCTTAAGATTGCATATATAAGTGAGATCATCCGTATTTGTCTTTCTCTAACTTATTTCGCTTAGAATAATGCCCTCAAGGTCCATCCATGTTGCAAATAGCATGATTTCCTTCTTTTTCATGGCTAAATAGTATTCCATTATATATGTCCACCACAACTTCTTATCCATTCATCCATTGATGGGCACTTCGGTTGTTTCCATGTCTTGACTGTTGTAAACAATGCTACAGTGAACCCAGGCGAGTAGATCTCTCTTTCAGATAGTGATTTTGTTTCCTTTGGATATATACCCACTAAGTGGAATTGCTGGATCTTTTCTGGATCACGTGCCAGTTCTATTTGCAATATATTGAGGAATCTCCATTCTTGTTTCCATAGCAGCTGCACTAATTTACATTTGAACCATCAGTGCATAGGGGTTCCCATTTCCCCACACCCTCACCAACACTTGTTATCGTTTATCTTTTTAATAACAGCCATCCTAACAAGGCTGAAGTGATACCTCATTGTGGTTTTGATATTCCAGATGATTAGATACTTGCAGCGACTTTCAATGTACTTGTTTGTCATTTGTATCTCCTCTTTGGAAAAACGTTTGGGTCTTTTGTCCATTTTTATTTATTTATTTTTAATTTTTTTAATTTTTTTATTTTTTTATTTTTGGGACAGAGAGAGACAGAGCATGAACGGGGGAGGGGCAGAGAGAGAGGGAGACACAGAATCGGAAACAGGCTCCAGGCTCTGAGCCATCAGCCCAGAGCCCGACGCGGGGCTCGAACTCGCGGACCGCGAGATCGTGACCTGGCTGAAGTCGGACGCTTAACCGCCTGCACCACCCAGGCGCCCCATGTCCATTTTTAAATCAGATTTTTTTTTCTTGTTTTGATTGTTTTGCCTTTGATTTGCATGAGTTTCTTATATTTTGGATGATCTTAAACCCTTATCAGATAGATGATCCCCAAATAGTTTCTCCTATTCCTTAGGTTGGCTTTTCATTTTGTTGATTGTTTCTTTTTTGTTTGTTTGTTTTTGAAGTGAGGAATAAGCTTTTTAGTTTGGTGACAGTCGCATTTTTTAAAATTTTTGCATTTATTGTTTGTGTAACAAAAATCATTGCTAAGTAAAGGAGCTTTTTCATATGTTTTCTTCTAGTAGTTCATAGTTTCAGATCTTATAATTAAGTTCTTAATCCATTTCAGTTAAGTTTTTTGAGTGGTGTAAGATAGAGAGAGGCCCATTTTCATTCTTCTGCATGTGAATATACAATTTTCCCAGCACCATTTATCCCCATTGAGTTTTCTTGTTTCTCTTGTCAGATATTTAAAAAAAAATTTTTTTTTTCAACATTTATTTATTTTTGGGACAGAGAGAGACAGAGCATGAACGGGGGAGGGGCAGAGAGAGAGGGAGACACAGAATTGGAAACAGGCTCCAGGTTCTGAGCCATCAGCCCAGAGCCTGACGCGGGGCTCGAACTCACGGACCGCGAGATCGTGACCTGGCTGAAGTCGGACGCTTAACCAACTGCGCCACCCAGGCACCCCTCTCTTGTCAGATATTAATTGACAAGGATTTATTTCTAGGTTCTTAATTCTGTTCCATCGATCTAGGTTTTTGTTTTGTTTTTATGCCAATACCATACTGTTTTGATTACCATAGCTTTATAATACAGTTTGAAGTCAGGAAGTGTGATGCTTCCGGCTTTGTTCTTTCTCACATTTGCTTTGGCTATTTGGAGTGTTTTGTAATTTATTACAAATGTTAGGATTGTTTTTCTGTTTCTGTAAAAACTTCACTGGAATTTTGACAGGGATTGCATTGAGTCTTTAGGTGGCTTTGGGTAGTACGGACATTTTATTGTTAAAATGTTTTCAGTGTATGTACAGATCTTTCAGCCCCTTGGTTAAATTTATTCATTGTGGTTTTTATGACACTATTATAAATGGGATGGGATTGTTTTCCTTTTTTTGTTCTTTTTTTTTTTAACAATTCATTGTTAGTGTATAGAAATATTACTCCTTTCTGTATGTTGATTTTGTGTCCTGAAACTTTAACGAATTTGTTTATTCTAATAGCTTCTGATTGAGTGTTTAGGATTTTCTGTGTATAAGATCATGTCATCTACAAACAGATAATTTTACTGCTTCCTTTGGCTTGGATGACACCTTTTATTTCTTTTTCTTTTTTCTTTTTGCCTATTTTCTCTGGCAAGACCTTCAATACTACATTGAATAGGAGTGGTGAGAGAGGGCACCCTTGTATTATTTGTGATCTTAGAGGAAAAGCTTTCAACTTCTCACTGTTGAATATGATGGTATCTGTGGGCTTATCATATATGGTCTTTATATGTTTTTTTTTTAATGTTTTTATTTTTGAGAGAGAGAGAGAGAGAGAGAGAGAGAGAGAGAGCGAGCACACGTAAGCAGGGGAGGGGTGGAGAGAGAAGGAGACACAGAATCTAAAGTAGGCTCCGAGCTCTGAGCTGTCAGCACAGAGCCTGACATGGGGCTCGAACTCATGAACTGCAAGATCATGACCTGAGCTGAAGTTGGACGCTTAACCAACTGAGCCGCCCAGGTGCCACTGGTCTTTATTATGTTGAGGTACGTTCCTTCTGTACCCACTTTTTCAAGAGTTTTTATCAGGGAAGGATGTTGAATTCTGTCACATGCTTTTTCTGCTTCTATTGAGATGAAGCTATGATTTCTATCTTTCCATCAATTAACTTATTGTATCATTTTTGGGTGTATGTTGATCTTTGAATCACAGGGATAAATCTCATTTGCTCATGGTGTATCATCCTTTTAAAGTACTGTTAAATTTGGTTTGATAGCATTTTGTTGAGAACTTTTGCATCTGTATTCATCAGGGATTTTGAACTATAGTTTTTTATAGTGCCCTTATCTGACATTGGTATCATGGTAATGCTGGCCTCATTTTTTTGGATGAGTTTGAAAAGGTTTGGCATTCATTCTTCTATAAATATTTGGTAGAATTCACAAGTGGAGCCATATGGTCTTGGGCTTTTCTTTGTTGGGAGGTTTTTAGTTACTGATTCCATCTCCTTACTTGTTACTGGTCTCTTCAGATTTTCTATTTTTTCATGATTCAGCCCTGGTTGGCTGGATATTTCTAGGAATGTACCCATTTCTTCTGGGGTATTCAATTTCTTGGCATATAATTGTTAATAGTAGTCTCTTAATGGTTCTTTGTCTTTTTCATGTATGAGTTGTAATATCTCCTTTTTCATTTATAATTTTACTTATTTGAGTTCTTTCTCTTCTCAGTAAGTCTAGCTAACAACTTGTCAATTTTGTTTATCTTTTCAAAAAAAAAAAACCCCACACTAAGTTTTGTTGATCTTTCCTGTTGTTTTCCTGTTTTCTATTTCATTTATTTCTGTTCTGATCTTTGTCATTTTACTTCCTTCTGCTAATTTTGGGCTTAAGTTCTTTTCTACTTCCTTGAGCTATAAAGTTGAGTAGTCTGGGATCTTTCTTGCCTTTTTATTTAAAAAAAAATTTTTTTTTTAATGTTTATTTTTGAGAGAGTGAGAGACAGAGCATGAGCAGGGGAGGGGCAGAGAGAGAGGGAGACACAGAATCCAAAGCAGGCTCCAGGCTCTGAGCTGTCAGCACAGAGCCTGACATGGGGCTTGAACCCATGAATGCGAGATCATGACCTGAGCTGAAGTCGGATGCTTAACCGAGCCACGCAGGCGCCCTCTTGCTTTTTTTTTTTTTTTTTTTGAGTTTATTTATTTTGAGGTGGGGAGGGTCAGAGAGAGGGAAAAAGAGAATCCCAAGCAGCCTCTGTGCTGTCAGTGTAGAGCCAGATGTAGGGCTCAAACTAATGAACTGGGAGATCATGACCTGGGCCGAAATGAAGAGTTGGACACTTAACCAACTGAGCCACCCACGTCCCCTTCTTTCTTGCTTTTTAAGGTAACCAGTTATTGCTATCAACTTTCCTCTAAGAACTGCTTTTGCTCCATTCCCTAAGGTTTGTTTGGTATGTTGTGTTTCCATATTTGTTTGCTTCAATATATTTTTGACTTCTTTTTTGATTTCTTATTTGACCCATTGGTTTTTCAGAAATGTGTTGATTATTTTCCACATATTTGTGAATTTTCCAGTTTTTTCCTATTATTGATTTCTAACTTTATACCATTTTGGTATGAAAAGATACTTGATGTGATCTTAATTTTTCAACATTGTTAAGGCTTGTTTTATGGCCTAATATATGGTCCACTCTGGATGGTGCTCTGTGTGCTTGAGAAGAATGTGTATTCTGCTGCTATTGGATGGAATGTTCAGTGTTTATCTGTTAGGTCCATTTGATTTAAAGTATAGTTCAAGTCCAATGTGTCTTTACTGATGTTCTGTCTGTATGACTGACCTATTCATTGTTGAAAATGGGGTATTGAAGTCCTCTACTATTATTGTGTTCTTGTCTTTTTTTTCCCCCTCAGATCTGTTAGTAGTTAATGTATTCAGGTGCTCTGATGTTGGATGCATAGGTTTTTAAGACTGTCATATCCTCCTGGTGAATTGACTCCTTTATCATGATGATGACCACATTTCTTGTTACAGTTTTTGGCTTAAAATCTGTTTTGTCTAATATTTCTCTTTGGGTTTCCATTTTTGTGGAATCTTTTTCCATCCTTTCACCTAATCCCTACATGTGTCCTTACAGCTTACACATGAGTCTCTTCTAGGGAGCACAGTTGGGTTTTGTTTTCTCATCCATTCAGCCACCCCACATCTATTGATGGGTGATATAATCCATGTACATTTAAAGTAATCATCGATAGGCAAGGACTTATCCCAATATACTGTTTTCTGTTTGTTCCTCTCGGTCTTCCTTTGTGAATTGATGATTTTTTTCATAGTGGTATGCTTTGATTTGCTTCTCTTTTTCTTTTATACATTTCCTGAAGGTTTTTACTTTGTGGTTACCATGAGGCTTACATAAAATATAACAGTCCTCTAAGCTGATAGCAGCTTAACCTCAGTCACATGCAAAAACTCTATCCTTTTACTGCCTCTAACACATTTTATGTTTTTGATGTCATAATTTACATCTTTTTATACAGTGTATATACTAGCCAGTTATTGTTGCTATAGTTATCTTTTTTTTTTTAAACTGGAAGCAAATTCAATGTCCACCAATAAGTTTATTTATTTATTTTGAGAGAGAGGGAAAGAGAGACCACGTGTGTGTGAAGTGGAGAGGGGCAGAGAAAAGGAGAGACAGAATCCCAAGCAGGCTCTTTGCCATCAGTACAGAGCCCAATGCGGGCCTCACATTCACAAACCGTGAGATGATGACCCGAGCCGAGATCAGGAGTCAGACGCTTTAACTGACTGAGCCAGCTGTGCTCCCCACTGTTGTTATCTTCAATTCTTCTGTCCTTTGGTCTTTATATTAGAGTTACACCATAAACGCACCAACATATTACACTATTGGGGTATGTTGAATCTGACTATAGACTCACCTTGATTATTTTCATGTGCTCTCTGGTAGTAAATCGCTTCCTTTTATTGTAGCGTGAAGAGCTCCTTTCAGAATTTCTGAAATTTTGACTTATATGGCAGGTCTGGGAAGTTCTCTCTCTTTCATTTCTCAAGGACAGCTTTGCTGGATCAAGTATTCTTGGTTGGAAGTTTATTTACAGCATTTTGAATGCATCATTCCACTCTGGGTGTGCAAGGGTTCTATAGAGAAATCTGATAGCCTCATGGGAGGGTGTGGGGGAATCTCTTAAAATTGACAAGCTTTTTTCCTTTGCAGCTCTCAAGGTTCTTGCTTTGTCTTTGATTTTTGACAGTTTTATTATAACGTGTCTTTCAGAAATCTCTTTGGGTTGCGTTTGTTTGGGAATGTATGAGCTTAGTGAACTTGGATGTCCATGTATCTCCCCAGATTTAGGAAATTCTCAGCTATAGTTTCTTTGAGTTTTCTGACCCTTTTCCCCCCTCTTTTCCTTCTGGGATTCTCATAAAACATATATTTTTTTTAAAAGTAGTTTCAGGGGCGCCTGGGTGGCGCAGTCGGTTAAGCGTCCGACTTCAGCCAGGTCACGATCTCACGGTCCGTGAGTTCGAGCCCCGCGTCAGGCTCTGGGCTGATGGCTCGGAGCCTGGAGCCTGTTTCCGATTCTGTGTCTCCCTCTCTCTCTCTGTCCCTCCCCCGTTCATGCTCTGTCTCTGTCTGTCCCATAAATAAATAAAAACGTTGAAAAAAATATATAAATAAATAAATAAAAAAAATAAAAAAAAATAAAGTAGTTTCAGACTAGTTCTGTAGGCTTTCTTTATTCCTTTTCATTCTTGTATCTTTTGTACCTTTGACTGGATAATTTCAAATGATCTGTCTTTGATTTCACTGATTCTTTTCTTTTGATGGGTCGTGTGGGCTGTTGAAGCTCTCCATTGAATTCTTCAGTTTAGTCACTGTATTCTCCAGCCCCCAAATGTATTGTTGGTTCATCATTGTTTTTTTATCTTTGGATTGAACTTTTTTTTTTTTTAATTTTTTTTTTCCAACGTTTTTTATTTTATTTTTGGGACAGAGCAAGACAGAGCATGAACTGGGGAGGGGCAGAGAGAGAGGGAGACACAGAATCGGAAACAGGCTCCAGGCTCCGAGCCATCAGCCCAGAGCCTGACGCGGGGCTCAAACCCACGGACCGCGAGATCGTGACCTGGCTGAAGTCGGACACTTAACCGACTGCGCCACCCAGGCGCCCCTGGATTGAACTTTTAATTTTACTCTTGTATTATTTTTCCGATTTTGTTAAATTGTATATGTCTGATCTCTTGTTGCTCTTGGAGCATCTTTAGGACAGTTATTTTGAAATGTTTGCCAGGCATTTTATGGATCTTAATTTCTGTGTGTGTGTGTGTGTGTGTGTGTGTGTGTGTGTGTGTGTTTTATTAGAAGTTTACTTTGTTCCTTTGGCAGTATCGTGTTTCTTTGATTCTTCATGATTCCTGCAGCCCTGTGTAGATGACTATGCATTTGAAGAAGCAGTCACCTCTTGGAGACTTTATGGAAAGAACTCACATATAGATGGGGGCATGCTGGAGTGTGCTGTGGTGCAGGGTGTAACTGGGATTGCTGCATCTAGGATTTTCGATTGACTTTTTTCCCTCCCCCTGGCAATTCTAGGTTAGGGACGGGGCTGGCGTAGTATCTTGTCTGCTCAGGCAGTTGGGAGCACGACATCAACAATGGTGTGATCGTTGATGAGATCTGTGAATGGTCCACCATGGGTGTATGGGCTGCTGGGGTCCTCAGCAGTGCCTTCAGGTCCAATGGCTAAGGACCAGGGCAGGTGGTGGTGGCCTGAGCATCGTGTGGTGGCCTGATGCCTGGCCGTGGGAGCCAATGTGGTGTTAGGGGCCAGCCGCAGACACAGGCAATGGGGAGGGTCAGAGCCAGGAGCAGTGTCCAGGGCCACCGTTGGTCAGATAGTCAGCTCAGGGACCCTGGCTGTTGGTTTGTACTCCTGTGACTGCTGTGGCTAGCCACAGCCTGTGCACGGTAATGGAGGGTGGTCATGGACGCTGGGGCTGGTGGCATGCAGGTCAGTGAAATGAATCAGGGCCAACCCAGACGCATAAGCAATTGTGGGGGCCTTGGCTGTCAGCATGCATTTGCGTGACTATGGGAGCTAGCTGCAGGCCCTCAAAGCCATGCAGGCCAGTGACGGGAGTCAGGGTTGGCTCTGTGCCTGTGGGCCAGCAGCTGCGGGATCCCTGATTGTCGGCACGTAGTTGTACAGCTGCAGAGGTTAGCCTCGTGCATGTGCACAGCAGTGGATGCTGGTGATGAGAAATATTTATGTGTCTTGCAGGGATTTTTTTTGTTAGAAACTGGGCATTTTAGATAATATATTGTAATAAATCTTAATAATTACCTCTTGGACACCTTCCCCCCTCATGGCTTTTTATTATGACTTTCTTGTTTACATGTGTAGCGACTGCATGGATTTTGGTTTTTTGTTTTTTTTGGGGTTTTTTTTGAGGTCTCTTTCCACCCTCTCCTATTTTTCTTCAGCATCAAGCCTCTGATGTTGCTTCTCGGGGAGGCACAGCTTTGGGTATGCTCAGTCACCCTGGGTTGGCTGTGGTTTTGGCAGGATGCCCATCCTCTTTCCCTGACAAAACCCATCTATTTTACTCTGAAGATTTCCTACTGTTTTCTCTCTTATTTTCAAAAGTGCCCTGGGGCATAATCTGTTCTATAGACTAATCCATCAAATTTGGGGGATCCTTCGAAGTATTAGGTCCTGGAGTCAGTGTTTGACATTTGTTCTCATCCCGGGAGGGTCCCGCCCAGCTGTGTCTTCTGGTTTTCTCCTGCAAACTAGCCGACCTAGATTTTAGCCCGTGTCATCTTGAATCTATGAACCTTCTTCCAACTGCCTTTCCCCACTGCCTCCGCTGGTTTCGACAACCTCCTTAGGCCTGGATTTCTCTGTGCTCTGTTGCTGGGAAGAGGGTAAGAGCCATTTTTTTTACTGCTTGCTCCTCTCCTCACGGACAATCTCCCGGCCAGGGCTCTGGAGCCAAGAGTGGGGACAACTGTATACTTTTCTGTGAGAGACACCCTCGTTTTAGGAGCTGAGCACTCGTGGGAGAGTCAGTAGTCTGCGATCTTGACCTGCCTTTCCTGTTGTAGAACCACCATCTTAGGGGCGCCTGGGTGGCGCAGTCGGTTAAGCGTCCGACTTCAGCCAGGTCACGATCTCGCGGTCCATGAGTTCGAGCCCCGCGTCAGGCTCTGGGCTGATGGCTCAGAGCCTGGAGCCTGTTTCCGATTCTGTGTCTCCCTCTCTCTCTGCCCCTCCCCCGTTCATGCTCTGTCTCTCTCTGTCGCAAAAATAAATAAACGTTGAAAAAAAAAATTTAAAAAAAAAAAAAAAAAAAGAACCACCATCTTATGAGCCTAGACAAGTGGGATTGGAGCCCCAGTCTTCCCAGCGGACTTTCACCTAGAGTAGAGCGTGTTCCCTGAGTGGGGGCCAAGTAGAGGGAGGGAGGCCCATCTCTCGACTGCCCTTGCCTGGAACTTAGAGCCTCAGCTGCAGGGAGCTGGGGCAGGGTCAGAAGTGCTGACAGAAATGCTTGCCCTCTCTGGGGAAGACCTCCCTGCAGCCCGGGAGCTGGGGGGGACTGGAGAGGGAGCCCTGTGTTGTTGGCAGCAGTAGACCAGAGTGGATTCTCTGCTGTGCTGAGCTGGCAGGCTGGAGGGAGGGAATGGTCTTGGTTCAGATGCCACGGACTCTCACTTTTCTTACCAAATTTTTACAGAATTTTTTCTCGTATAGATGTTGCTTCATCTGTTGCATACCTGTAGGACCATTTCCAGGAGCTTTAAAGGTTGGGTTTTAAAATTACTCCCCCAGATTCAGTGCCAAGCGTGTCCCTGTGGTTCTTTGCATTGTCATACCCGAGGTCAAACTCTGTTTCACTGAATTTTCTCTCTCGTTTTTCTGTTTTTAATTTCACTAATTTCTGCCTTTTATCATTGTCTTGCTTCTGCTTGCTCTGGGTTCCTTTGTTCTGTTTATAGTTTCTTGAGGTGAGAGTTTACATGATTGATTGGACTTTTCCTCTTTTTCTAACACATGTATTTTATTGCTGTAAATTTCTGTCAGTACTTCTGTAGCTTGTGTTCTGCAAATTTTAACATGTACTTAGTTTACATTTTTATTCAATTCATTGTGCTTTGCGATTTCTCTTGAGAATTCTTCTTTGGTCCATGGAGTATTTAGTATGCCTTTCCATCCCTTTGCCCTCCTGTATTTGTAACTTGTTTTACACATCCCTCACGTTTCAGTCCCCACAAGACAGTGTTTGATAGTTATTCTTTCGACTGTGAAACATTGGTTAGAATATTTGAGTAAATAGAATACTGAGTAAATAGAAAGTGTATATTTACCCATATTTTGTTTATTATGTTCTTTCTTCCTTCTTGATGTTTACATGTTCCCTCTTTATTGTTTTCTCTCTGTTTATAGAGAATTTCCTTTAGCCTTTCCTTAGGGTAGGTCTGCTGGTCGACAGTCATCTTTGCTTTCCTTCAAGTATATTTTTGCTGGGTCTACGATTTCAGATCGACTTTTTTTCCCCTAGCACTTGAAAAACTTCCTTCTGATCTTCATATTTTCTGATGAAAATTCTCTTGTAATTCAAATTATTTTTTGCATATAAGTAAGGTGTCCCCTTTTCTCTTTTTTTTTAAAGTTTTATTTATTTAAATAATCTCTACACTTCCCGTGGGGCCTGAACTCACACCCCTGGCATCAAGAATCGCATGCTCTTCCAGCAGAGCCCGCCAGGTGCCCCTGCTCTCTGATTTCCTATAAGACATTTTCATTTTCTTTCTTTTCTTTTTTTTAAAGACATTTTCATTTTCAAAAGTTTAATGATATGATGACTCTCGGTGTGGATTTCTTTGGATTTTTCATGTTGGACATCATTTAGTTTCTTGAATTCGTAGGTTTATGTCTCTGACCAACGTGTGGAGTTTCTGGCCATTATTTTTTCATGTAGTTTTCCATTTCTGGCTGAAAAAGTCTCCTTTCAGGACAGAGTGACACCTGTGTTAGGTCTTTTGTGATAGTCCCACAGTTCCCTGGTTTTCATGTTTTTCCCTGCCTTTTTTTTCTACCCTGCTTTTTAGAGGGAGTAGTTTATCATTCAGTCGTGGTTTAGCGGTTCCTGTCTCTGTCCTCTCCGTTCTGCAGTCAAGCCCATCTGCTGAACTTTTTATTTCAGTTACTGCTTCACTTTTGAAGTTATTGTCACTTGAGTTATTTTTCACTTTTAAAATTTACATTTGATATACTAAGTTATATCTCAATTTAAAAAATACCGTTTACTTTATCTCTACACGTTCTTTGAGGCTTTTTATTTTTTCATATTTTTCATGTTGTGCTTACAGTTGTTTGCTTAAGCATTTTTATCATGGTTCCTTTAAAATCTTTTTCAGGTTGTTCTAACATCTCTGTCATCTCAGTGTTGTCTGCTGTCTTTTTTCTTTCAGTGTCAGATGTTTAGTGTTGGTATGATGAGTGAATTTTTATTGAAACCTTGACATTTTGTGTATTTTGAGAGCCTGGATCTTATTTAAACATTCTGTTTTAGCAGCTTTCGCTCACTGACACCTCTCCAGCAGAGGAAGGGGGGTCACTGTCTGGCTACTACAAGGAAGGGATGGAAGTCCAGATTCCCCACTCAGCCTCTTTTAACACGAAGGCGGGGTGCTCCTTCTTACTGCTCCGCCAGGTAGAAATTGTGCTTCCCCCCAAACCTTGGCTGTCACTGCTGGCCAGAAAGTGCTAGCTCCCCGCATGGCCACTACTGATACCAGGGGAGGAAGAGGTGGCCTTGTTACCACTGGGCAGCGGTGAACATCCCCACTCTGCACGAAGCCTCCTTCGAACACCCCCGTGGGAGACAGGTAGGGGTGCCTTGTTGGTGCTGGGTAGGAATGAAGTCCAGGCTCCCTACATGGTCTCCACTGCCGCTGCAGACCGGGGTCTCATTACTACCCAGCAGAGGTGTGGGTCCTACTCGCTACTTGATTTTCTCTCACACCATCCTGACAGGGGAGGAGGGCTTAGGGTGCCTTGTGACAAATTTGCAAAGGTGGAAATCTAGGCTTTTTACTCAGCTTTTGCTTGAAGGAGTGTAATTGAGGCCACAGATTTTTTTGTGGTGCTTGACTGGAGAAGAGCAGTTAGGCTGTCCCTTTCCTGGTGTTTTGGCTAGAGACAGAGGGGAAAAAAGGTTTCGATGGGTTTTCTTCTGTAGCCTTCGGCATTTCCAGATTGCTGGCCTCTTGTGTCCACGTCTAGAATCTATGAGGCAAATCAAAACCCTGGAAACTCACCACTGTGTCCATTCTTGGTCTTAAGGTACTTAGTGCCTTCTCTTTACCTTTCTGTTTGTGTTATATATAATGTCCAGTGTTTTAAATTTTTATTTACTGGGAAGAATTTACTCCATCTTTTAAGAAGTGGGAGGTACATTTTGAAAATTTTTAAAAGTTAATTGTTTTCTTTGGTTATAAATGTGGATTTGGCAAATACAAAAAAGTTGAAAAAAGAAAGTTAAAATTATCATAATCCTATCAAACAAATGTAAATGCCCTTAACATTTTTTGAGGTATTTCCTTAGTTTTAATATTTAAAAAAATAGTTAATGATAATATTTTTATGAATAGATTTTGTCTTGCCTTTTTTTCCTGATATTTTTGACATAAATGTATTTTGAAATTGTTATAATACCCTATATAGGTGTTTTCATGACTGTATAACATTATGATATAATGAATATTTTTATACCTACAACTTAAGAATTCAGATTGTTTCCTTGAGTTAGTTTAATAGACAGGAATTTCTGGATACCTATTGGTAAATTACTTTTCAATAGATTATATCACTTTGTATATTACAGGCGACTTAGGAAACTTGCCTTATTGTACTCCACTGACACTGAATTTTATTGCCAATTTGAGTATGTATTACTGATTAGAAAGACAAATGTAATCTCTAAATGTTTTAATTTGTCTCTTACTTGTATATGTTTGGATTTTCATGTTGATTTATTATTAATGTTATTATTACTATTAATCCATTTGTAATTTCTTTAGGTTGATGTCAAGAGGTAGGGATGACCTAAATTGATTTATTTTCCTGACAGGAAATCAGTTATGTATCTAATCAGAAATGTATCTAGTACATTTATGTCCTTGCCATGTTTCTGTCTCCTCTTAAACCATACAAATTAGATATATTTTGGGGCTATCTATGTTCTGATTATTGAGCCATCTATTCTGATGGCACTTTGGTTGGTTGAAATTTTGCTAGAAAAAGTGACTGTGCTATATGTGAAAGGAAAACATTAACCGTCTTGTGTTAATGCTGTATTACACTGGTAGCCCATACTGAGTGTCCTTAATGGGACTTGATTAAATAAATCTTGGTAATGAAGTATATGGAATCTTAAAAGGAATCAGGTAGATATTTCTGTACTGACGTGAGAGATGTACAAATATTATTAAGTGAAGGAAGTAAAACAAGTTTTAAAAGTGTTACATTAGAATCTAATTTTGCACACGCACACACAATTTAAATCTAATATTTGTTATTTCTATAGCATTTTTTTTAAAGTAGGCTCCATACCCAACATGAGGCTCAAACTCATGACCTTGAGATTGAGTTGTGTGCTCTACTAACTGAGCTAGCCAGTCACCCCCCATTTAAATTTTTTTTAAAACAGGAACCTGTATTACTCTTTTTTTTGAAAGAACTTGTATTACTCTTATAATCACAAACAGCAAAGAAAATATTTTTTAAAAATTTTAATGTACTTAATGGCTAAAACATAACGCTGGAAAGTCAATGTGTTTGAATAGTCAAAATTTTAAAAAAGGTCAAAGAACACATTGCTCTCCCAGATAGGAATATAGTGCAGCATTATCTGGTTCCGATCAATAAAATAGGTGTCTGGACTAGTCTTGTGTATTTTAATATAGTCTTGTTATTTATCACACAGAAGCTTCAAGAGGTATTATCGTTGTTTTAAAGTTACTCCTTTTAGGTTGTTTTCTCTGTTTTAAATATTTAAAAATTTGTCCATTTATTATTTATCCATTTGTCTTGTGGAACTTTCTGCTGCATATGCTCAAAGAATTAAGACACTTTAATTTAAGAAAGATAGTCTAATCTCCTGTTTTTAGTATCCCCAGTAAGATCATAAGTTGTAATAACAAAAATACAAAACAAAACTCTGTTGTTCCACATTGTTTGGGTTCTTAGGGATAGAAAGACAACTCTTGACGGGATTAAGCAAAAAAGAGAATTTGTTAGGTATTTTAATTGTAGAGTTCAGAGATAGTTCTAGCTCCTTTCATGGCCGGACCCAGGGACTCAGATACTATCAGAGTTGGTTTCTCTTTGTGTTTCACTCTTAAGCATGGTATCCCCCTTTGATGCTCCCCATACCCCCATTTCCACCCCACACATTTCCCAGCATTTATAGGCTTACATTCTTCTATCTTCTCTTCCCCAGTAATTCTTACAAAAGTTCTGGAATTGAATCTCCTTGTCCTGATTTGAGGCACAGGTCTGTCCCTGAATCAGTCATTTTGGAGGTGGGGATAGAATATGTTGAAGGCCACAATGGATTATGTGTTCACCCTTGGGCTGGAATAGAGGCGAGTGAGCTCCACACGGATTGAGGGTAGAGAAGGAGTTATTCTCTAAAAACCTGAGGCACCATGCAAATCCATCTCTTATGTGCATAGTTGGAGGTTCCGTCAAAGACCTGGAGGAGGAACAGTTCCTGCTTTTCCTCAGACATACCCTGTGTAGTCTTGCTGGCTTTCTTGCCATGGAATGCACTTCCCAGATACTCAAATGACTCACTTTCTCATTTTCTTCATGTCTCTGTGCAGATGCCATCTCATCAGGTTTTACTGACCTTCCTTTAAAATAGTACCACCACCCCCACCTCCCCCACCTCACATGCTGTTTTCTGACCTTTACCTTGCTTTTTTCTTAATATGAGTGTATTTATTTTCTGTCTTCCTTCATTGGAAGGACCCTGTTTGTTATCCTACTCTAGGTTCCCAGAACAGTTCTTAGCACATAGTAGGCATTCAAAACTTTGTTTATTAAATAAAGGAATAGATGAATATTATGAAAGGAAAATGAAAAACAAAAGGAAAAATGAGGACAGGGTTATCATGAGCAAAAGGGTCCGAAGGTTCTTAAACATAACGGAGGAACTTGTTTGGAGAGGAGCGTAATCTGATACTGAGGAACTAGTAAAACATTCTTACTGCGTCCCTGCTGTTCCTTTTACCACAGGCTTCACATAGACCTTTCCTTAATAGGGACATTCTTAATTAGTAGCCCAAATGATTCTATTGTGTTAATATGATCAGAAACAGCACTGTTCATTAGAAATGATGCAAGCTACAATGTAAGCTCTATAGGTAAGTTAAAACTTTTTAGTAGCCCCATAAAAAAGAAGTCAGAAGAAACAGATGGACCTTCTTTTAATATTACATTTAGGTCAACATATCTAAGGTATCTTTTGACATACAGCCTCTCTAAAACTTGTTTTGAGATATTTCACATTCTTTTTTTGTATATTTGAAATCTGATATATATTTTATATTTACAGTACATCTCAATTTGAACTAGCAATGTTTTCAATTGCTCAGTAGCCACTGGTGGCTAGTGACTACTATATAAGACATTACAGTCTAGAGCATATGTGCATGCATTCAACCAATATTTGTAGAATGGTGCTAGACGCCATTCTAAATGCTGGGAGTTTACTGGTGAAGAAGACAGATGGGTTTTTTTTTTTTTTTTAATTTTTTTTTTTCAACGTTTTATTTATTTTTGGGACAGAGAGAGACAGAGCATGAACGGGGGAGGGGCAGAGAGAGAGGGAGACACAGAATCGGAAACAGGCTCCAGGCTCCGAGCCATCAGCCCAGAGCCCGACGCGGGGCTCGAACTCACGGACCGCGAGATCGTGACCTGGCTGAAGTCGGAAGCTTAACCGACTGCGCCACCCAGGCGCCCCCAGATGGGGTTTTAAGGAGTTTATATTTTACTGGGAAGGGACAGATAATCAAAATAATTTCAAAAACGAATAAGTGGGAAGGGGGTTATTTATATATTGGTTGATTTAAATAATATACCTACTGTAAAGTACACAAATCTTAAGTGCATGTAATTAGATGGCTTTTTATGTCTGGTGATAACCACCCAGATCACAGGTCTTCCTCTTGCCCCTAGGTAAGAAGTTTGAGAGTTAGAGTTTTAAGTGGGGGAAGGTGTGGGAGGAATGTGTAATATCTTTTCTAATTTTGATAAATGTGGAAAGGAGGAAGTAATTTTCTGGATGACTGCATTATTTCCTTTTGGGAAGAAGGAAATTGAGTTTGGAGCCAAATCTATCCTTTGCCTTTGATCTTCCATTTTGTAATGGTAATACATGTTTTAAAAGGCTGCCCTCTAGTATCTAAAATGAACTAAGAAGAGAAATCAGTTATAGAACTATACCTAGTGAAGGTCTAGTGTTTTAATAAAGGTTCTGTCAATGAAAGAAAGAGTTAACTGTGATATTCCATACTCTGGGTGCATTATAAATTCTGCATTGATTATATACTATTTCTAAGCTGAATATAAATGATATTGGATTTTTCATGTTAATGTTTTTAGTATGAGTAAAGGAAATTTATAATTGACTTACTTTTACCCTCTGGTTTTTAAGAAGTCAAAATTGTTTCTTAAGAAGGTGGTATAGCCTGCTTTTCTGCATATTCCAACTTGACAAATTAATAATTCTGGGCATAATGTTTTTCACTTTGAAACCTTCTATGTGATTTGTTTTCTGGAGTTAATGGCACTTTTAAACTTCAAATATCTGTTACTTTTGTGTTTATGTAGAACTTGAGTTAACAGATTTAATAGGTTATTTTGTTTATGTAAATCTTTTTAAAATTGGGCTTTCCCGGGGGTGCCTGGGTGGCGCAGTCGGTTGAGCGTCCGACTTCAGCCAGGTCACGATCTCGCGGTCCGGGAGTTCGAGCCCCGCGTCAGGCTCTGGGCTGATGGCTCAGAGCCTGGAGCCTGTTTCCGATTCTGTGTCTCCCTCTCTCTCTGCCCCTCCCCCGTTCATGCTCTGTCTCTCTCTGTCTCAAAAATAAATAAACGTTGAAAAAAAAAATTTTTTTTTAAATAAAAATTGGGCTTTCCCAGTGTTTTACAATGACATTAAAGTAATGTAATGGTAGGCCACGTGCTTTATGTGTGAATGATGATTATCATTTTATCTTTGCAGATTTTGAAGGATATAGCCAATCGATACCATATGATGAGAGGTTCCAAAATACATTTTGTGCCAGGCTGGGATTGTCATGGGTTACCCATTGAAATAAAAGTATTGTCAGAACTTGGTGGAAAAGCTCAGAATCTTTCAGCTGTAGAAATTAGAGAAAAAGGTAAATAATCCCTATTTCTTTTTTAAAATGGTTATTCATAAACACTGGTCCCTAGGAAAAGTCAGGACTTAATCAAAGAGACTTTCTGTTGTTTTTTGGTTTTGGTTTTTTTGGTTATAAGGGTATCTATTAGAAACCAGTTTTTGTTACAGAAAATTCAGATCTCATTTAAGTGACTTTTGTGAGAACTTACGTTCAGAGAGTGAGGAAAGGTTTGTGAGCATTTCCACGTACATTTTTCAATTTTTTGATGTTCATATTTTGTGAAATTATTGTGCTCAGTGTTTTTATTTACTTTCCTAGCTGGAGTTTGTTGACCTATTTCAGGTGCTAGACTAAAAGTCAATTCTAAAATGCGTATATATTTTTTAAATTAATCTCTTATTTGATCCTTTAGTAGCTGGGTGAGGGAGGAATCTTCTGTTCTTAAATTATCATATATTTAGATATGATTGTGAAGATTTTTGACATCACTGTGAAACATCTTCATGTTAATGGCCTAAACTAGATGTACTGATTACTTTTTCTGTGTATAATGAAATAAAAATTACTCTTACCTTTTCCCAAATTAAGAAATGCGAAAAATAATTTTTCCAGTTTATTTTTTCTAAATGTAAAGTTCATTGTATAAAGTCTGAAGAATAGTTTTGAAATTCTAATTAATTCTAGAATTTGTTTTAGTTATCTTCTGGACACCTTTAACTTTCAAAATAATTTCCCTATTGTATACATTTTGTAGTGTATACTATGTACAATACCTGCTTTTAGAGACCTACATACTAAACCATCTTTAAGAGTTTGAATTTACTGGGGCTCCTGGGTGGCTCAGTTGGTTGAGCATCCAACTCTTGGTTCTGGCTCAGGTCATGATCTCACGGTCGTGAGTTTGAACCCCACATCATGCTTTGCGCTGGAAGCCCTTCCCCGGCTTGTTCACTCGCTCACTCGCTCGCTCTCTCTCTCTCTCTCAAAAAAAAATAAACATTAAAAAAAAAGAGTTTGAATTTATTGGTTTTCAGATGCTTTTTTTTTTTTGTCTTTCTTAAATTTGTTTTTTAGCTAGATCATTTGCTGAAGCAGCAATTGAGAAACAGAGATCAGCATTTATTCGTTGGGGAATAATGGCGGATTGGAATAATTGCTACTATACATTTGATGGAAAATATGAGGCCAAACAGTTGAGACTTTTCTACCAAATGTATGAGAAGGTAATGAAGTATTTTTTTTCTTTGAGTATGTTAAATTATGTGTTACAAAATTCCAGCTTTCATATGTATTTGTCTTTCATAGGGCTTGATTTATCGATCTTACAAACCTGTGTTTTGGTCTCCTTCATCAAGGTATGTACGTGTTTTTGGTAGTGAAAGTGGAGAATTTTGTGAGGCCTTCAAATATTTATATGTAATATTCTTAAACCTTAGGACTGCATTGGCTGAAGCAGAACTTGAGTATAATCCTGAACATGTCAGTCGCTCAATATATGTAAAATTCCCTCTCTTGAAACCTTCTCCCAAGTTGGTATCTCTCATAGGTAAGATTTATTCATTGCTTGAAATTTATTCAGGTTACAGAATTGTAACATTTGGTAGCATATTTATTTATTTATTTTCAACGTTTATTCATTTTTGGGACAGAGAGAGACAGAGCATGAACGGGGGAGGGGCAGAGAAAGAGGGAGACACAGAATCGGAAACAGGCTCCAGGCTCTGAGCCATCAGCCCAGAGCCTGACGTGGGGCTCGAACCCACGGACCGCTAGATCGTGACCTGGCTGAAGTCGGACGCTTAACCGACTGCGCCACCCAGGCGCCCCTGTAGCATATTTAAAATTTTATTTTCACAGGGGTGCCTGGGTGGCTCAGTCGGTAGAGGGTCCAACTTCAGCTTGGGTCATGATCTCACAGTTTGTGAGTTCAAGCGTCAGAGCCCTGCGTCAGGCTCTGTGCTGACAGTTCAGAGCCTGGAGCCTGCTTTGGATTCTGTGTCTCCCTCTTTCTCTGCCCCTTCCCCGCTCATGTTCTGTCTCTCTCTGTTTCTCAAAAATGAATAAACATTAAAAAAAAAAATTAAAATTTTGTTTTCACAGATGGTTCATCTCCTGTTAGTTTTTTAGTCTGGACCACCCAGCCTTGGACAATTCCTGCCAATCAAGCTGTTTGTTATATGCCAGACTCAAAGTAAGTTTATTGCTGTATTTTTTGTTTTATCCACAAATAGGAGCAGTTTCATCATTAGCATTATGTTGGATTTATTTCATCATTGTTCTCTTAAAATTCGGTGAATTATAACATAGTTATTGTGTTCATTAGGTTTTATTAAGCTTTAGATGATTCCATTTAAGACCTCACGTGCAGCTTTTCTGGAAAACAAATCTAAGGGGTGAAGTTCTTTGAAAGTAGTGCTTTTTTTTAATTTTGAAGTTAGTTTTCCTAAAATGATGTAAAACATTTAAAATAGCTGTGGCTTTTCTTTTTCATTATTAGTAATTTTCTCCTAAAATTTTATTTTAGGTATGCTGTTGTGAAATGTTCCAAATCTGGGGACCTGTACATACTTGCTGCAGATAAAGTAACATCCATTGCTTCTGTTTTGGAAACAACACTTGAAGTTATTTCAACATTTTCAGGTGAAGATTTATAGAAACTCTGACCATCACAGTCATCAGAGTATCCATTGGATTTGAGTTTAGTATTTGGCTGAACATTTCTCATTGTAAATTGAAACAGATATGGCCTCTGTTTTTGTAGAATATATTTCACATTGATTACACTGAAGGAAAATATATATTAAATGTGATAAGAGTCTAGAAAATATGAACATTAACAAAAACACAACAGTATATCTGGTAAATACCTAATGAAAAATTAGATAAATGTCCTTTGTACAATGTAGAATGTACAAGTATCCTTTTAAAATTTTATTCAAAGGATGCCTCCTGGCTCAGTCAGTAGAGCATGTGACTCTTGATCTCAGGGTCATGAGTTCAAGCCCCACATTGGGCATGGAGCCTACTTACAATAAAAATTCCTTAAAAATTAAAAACAAAAAAATAAAATTTTACTCAAAATTGAGTCACCAAAAATTCTTGTTATCTGATTTAATCAGAGACACAGGGAAGGAATTAAATATGTTTATTTTTTGGTATATGATTTTAATGAGGAAATTTAATAAATTCAGAAAATTATTCCTGAGATTGTTCTTCTGTCAAAAGAATCCTTAGTAAGCTGTAATTTGTAACTTCTGAAGTATTGATTGATTTTGAAATATAATTACTAAAATCTAGGGAAGTCCATTTATTTATTTTAATTTATTTTAATGTTTGTTTATTTATTTTTTTTTTAATTTTTTTTTTCAACGTTTTTTTTTTTTAATTTATTTTTGGGACAGAGAGAGACAGAGCACGAACGGGGGAGGGGCAGAGAGAGAGGGAGACACAGAATCGGAAACAGGCTCCAGGCTCTGAGCCATCAGCCCAGAGCCTGACGCGGGGCTCGAACTCACGGACCGCGAGATCGTGACCTGGCTGAAGTCGGACGCTTAACCGACTGCGCCACCCAGGCGCCCCAAATGTTTGTTTATTTTTGAGAGAGAGACAGAGCATGAGCAGGGGAGGCACAGAGAAAAAGGGAGACACAGAATCCAAAGCAGGCTCCTGAAAGCTCAGAGCCCAATGCAGGGCTTGAACTCACGAACTGTGAGATCCTGACCTGAGCCAAAGTTGGACACTTATTAATCAACGGAGCCACCCAGGGCACCCCAAAATCTAGGGAAGTTTAAAATTACCTTTTATCTTTAGGGATGATACATCTTTGTGTTTCTTGAATTTCTTACTTAAAGAGAAAAATCACATGAGTAGGATGAGTAGAGATACCCCGAAATAGAAAGATTGCCTAGTCAAATAAAGAAGCCCTCTAAATGCATCATTTTAGACGAGATTGGGCATGTTCAGGGTGGTATGGCCATAGACCTAAATGTATCATTTTAGGTGCAGGCCGATTAGAAGTTGAAGCGGTCTTAACAAAAATAAGAGGGTTTTATGTCAAAAGCAGGAAAGAAGCTACAAAATGTTTGGTATTTAATACCATTTGGTCCTTGTTGGTGCCGTAAGTAAGTTAGAGGATCCAGCATATTCTTTACCCCATAACCCTCTCCTATCCCTTTTTTAAGCACAGAAGGTAGTACAGATTTCACTGAAAAGTTAGATGTTGTTGCAGAAGCTAAATGGCATTCTCATGAGGTGTTTGAAAGTACTCAGGTTAAATTTAAGGTCATCTTTCTAGATTGGATAATTGTTTCAAATTATTATGTCAGAGAATTATTGGGTTGCCGTTTTGAGACACCACATTTTAGAGGAGTAGGTACACTTCTCATCTGTGGCAAATAAACTGATGACGGATAGCTTATTAACTTATTAAAGTGGTAGGAATGTTGAACAGCTAAAATGTAATAATTTGTGTAGGATAGCTTTTCTTTACAGAAAAATATAAATTGTTTCTTATTGACCAAAGATCTTTGTTGGGACAGGAGAGAGAATATTGAGTGGCAGATATGCTAAGGATGGGGATAAAGGAAGGTTAATAGGTGAAGTTTACTTTGCCCTAAACCTTTCATTTCCATACTAAAAATGCTTGAGAAGTACAACATAGGGTCACAGGGACTTGTCTTACTTGCAAATGTAACTTAAAGAAAGGAATCAGGGGCGCCTGGGTGGCGCAGTCGGTTAAGCGTCCGACTTCAACCAGGTCACGATCTCGCGGTCCGGGAGTTCGAGCCCCGCGTCAGGCTCTGGGCTGATGGCTGATGGCTCAGAGCCTGGAGCCTGTTTCTGATTCTGTGTCTCCCTCTCTCTCTCTGCCCCTCCCCCGTTCATGCTCTGTCTCTGTCCCAAAAATAAATAAACGTTGAAAAAAAAAATTAAAAAAAAAAAAAAAAAGAAAGGAATCAAAGTGAAAAAATCAATATTAACAATTCTCTTCATTGACAGCATTATGAATTATCTTGGAAAACATGTATCCTGAAGTATTCAAGTTTTTCCTAGTAATTAAAGTATTTTCTAGGAATAAAATGCCAAGTCATCCAAGTCCAACAGTGAGGAGAACTTGTGATTTATTTTCAGAAAAGGGAGTTCATTGCCATCAGTTATAAGGGAATGTTAATTTTTCTCAAGCCTTTTTATTCGTATACTGTTATAATCAAAATGAAATCAGCAACAGGGCTATCTATGAAATGTTAAAAGATTTGTATTCTTTTGGTGATATTGAATCGGTTACGTCTTATTCCTCTACAGCCAGAAAGGAAGGATCGTAAAAGTGGAGACATTGCTCTGTGAGGACAGATTTTTTTTTTTTAAGTTAATATTATTTAGTTTAGAAAGATGAAGGATGGTTTGTGGGGAAGATTTTAGGAGTAAGGGGACCATTGAAATTTCTTTAATTATTGAAGAGTAGATAGACTTAACAGACTTACCTAGTACATCTTGGTAAATACATAAGTAGAACCAGGTAATCTTTTTAAAGTTTGGGGACTTATTTCTGTTGTTTTTAGAGCATATGAAAGATTAATTTATAGAATCCAACTCAAGAGGCAGTAAAGGTGAGAAACATTACTGATAGTGTGGAAAAATTGACAGATGGTGGATACGATGTATTATTAAAAGGGCTGGGGTTATACAGAATGTTAGAGTCATACTTGCTTTGGAAGTTGGATTCAGTCATTTATTAGCCATGTAACACCAGGCATATTGCCTACATTTTCTTGTTTTCTGATTTATAAATTGCAGATAATATTAGGTGTTTGGTAGTATTATGAAGATGAAGTAAGAATTTATGTTGAACCCAGTACATGGTAGGTACCTACTGACTGTTAGGTATTATTTATCATCTCTTACCTTTTTAGGGTAACATGAAAAGCAACAACAGTTAATTCCCATAGAGATAGTGTTAGAACCTGTTGGTCATTGATCTGTTCTAATTTCTTTGTCCTTATATTCCAAAAGGTGCATAGCTGTACATAAGTTAGAGAAATCTTGGGCTCATTTGTGTTGTCTGTTATAATAATTGCTAATATTTTATTTTTATTTTTTTTTAATTTTTTTAATGTTTATTTATTTTTGAGACAGAGAGAGACAGAGCATGAATGGGGGAGGGTCAGAGAGAAAGGGAGACACAGAATCTGAAGCAGGCTCCAGGCTCTGAGCTGTCAGCACAGAGCCTGATGCGGGGCTTGAACCCACAGACCACGAGATCATGACCTGAGCCGAAGTCGGACGCTTAACCGACTGAGCCACCCAGGTGCCCCAATAATTGCTAATATTTTAAATCATTTACTGTGTGGCAGTTATTGTGCTAAGTGCCCCCAAATACTTAAAATGTATTACCTCAATTTATCCTCATGGCAACCCTCTGAGATGGGAACTGTAATTTTCTACATACTATAGGTTCCTAAAGGTCACAGTGCAAGTAAAAAGGGAAGCCAAGTTTGAGGCCAGTCTTGTTCCAGATCCTGCACTTTTCTTTTTTTTTCTTTTAATTTGTTTTAATGTTTATTTTTCTTGAGAGAGAGAAAGAGAGAGAGAGAAATTGAGCATGAGCAGGGGAGGGGCAGACAGAGAGGGAGACACAGAATCTGAAGCAGACTCCAGACTCTGAGCCGTCAACATAGATCCCGATGTGGGGCTCAAACTCATGGGCCGTGAGATTATGACCCGAGCCAAAGTCAAAAGCCTAACTGACTTAGCCACGCAGGCACCCCTCCTTTTTTTTTTTTTTTTAATTGAAGTTTATTTATTTATTTTGAAAGAGAGGGAGAATGAGCAGGGGAGGGGCAGCGACAGGAGAGAGAATTCCAAGCAGGCTTTGTGCTCCACGCGGAGTACAACATGGGGCTCATTCTCAACGATGATGAGATCATATCCTGAGCCAAAAATCAAGAATCGGACACTTAATTGACTGAGCCACCCAGGTGCCTGGAAGATCCTGCACTTTTCACTTGCTACTCTCTTGCTACTCTTAAAGAGGTAGAAACATTGTTACTTAAGATAATTCTTAATTATGGTTTTTTTTTTCCCCACAGGTGTAGATTTGGAAAATGGTACTTGTACTCATCCTTTAATTCCTGGTAAAGCCTCTCCTCTTTTACCTGCAAATCATGTGACCATGACAAAAGGAACAGGGTTGGTTCACACAGCCCCAGCCCATGGTATGGAAGATTACAGTGTAGCTTCTCAACACAACCTGTCCACGGTACTTTTCCTCTTTTCTTTCCTTTTTAATTGTTGCTTTTGTAGAATTAAAGTGATAAATCCTAATTAACATCTTTATGTTTTGGGGATAAGCAATCGTTTTTGTCACAATTAAGTTGTGAAATGCTTGGGTTTGTTCAGTACCCTAATGCCTCGTTAATTCATACTAATTGAGAAAGATTTTGGAGAATTAACACAAAATCAGCACAGAATTAGAATTGAAAAATACGTATTAAATGGGGAGAATTTTTTCTCTTTCTGTTTGAAAGAGCAGTTTGTTTTTAAACAGTCCTCTTTAAATTTATGTTATACATGTCAGTTACTTAGGGAGTTTTTTCCTTTAGTTAAAAGTGAGTCCCAAAGTCAGCACAATATATGTACATTACAATTGATCTGGACATTAATAGAGACCAAGTTAAAGGTATTTTTAGTATATTTAACTTTTTAAAAAACTATTTTATTTTTCATCATCAAAAGTGTACTCTTTAATCCCCACCCCTATTTCCTCCATCCCCTCCTCCCCCCTCCCCTCTGGTAACCATCAGTTTGTTCTCAGTAGTTAAGAGTCTGTTTCTTGGTGTCTCTCTCTCTTTTTGCCTTTTGTTTGTTTCTTAGATTCCACATATGAGTGAGATCATATGGTATTTGTCTTTTTTGACTGACTTATTTTGCTTAGCATTATACTCTAGATACATCCGTGTTGTTATAAATGGCAAGATTTCATTCTTTTTTATGGCTGAATAATATTCCAGTGTGTGTGTGTGTGTGTGTGTGTGTGTGTGTGTGTGTGTGTGTGTACTGAGCCACCCAGGCGCTCCTGAATTCGTGTTTTTTTGAAAGTTTTTGGGTAAATACTCAGTAGTGTGATTACCAGATTATAGGGTAGTTTTGTTTTTAACATTTTGAGGAAACCCCATACTGTTTCCACAGTGGCTGCACGGGTTTGCATTTCTACTAACAATGCACGAGGGTTCCTTTTTCTCCCTGTCTTTGCCAGCACTTGCTGTTTCTTGCGTTTTGATTTTAGCCATTCTGATAGTTGTGCAGTGATACCTCTTTGTAGTTTTGATTTGCATTTCCCTGATGATGAGTGATGTTGAGCATCTTTTCATGTCTTTTGGCCATCTGGATGTCTTCTTTGGAGAAATATCTGTTCGTGTCTTCTGCCCATTTTTAATTGGATTATTTTTGCGGTGTTGAGTTTTATTTATTTATTTTTTTAATTTTTTTTTTCAACGTTTATTTATTTTTGGGACAGAGAGAGACAGAGCATGAACAGGGGAGGGGCAGAGAGAGAGGAAGACACAGAATCGGAAACAGGCTCCAGGCTCTGAGCCATCAGCCCAGAGCCTGACACGGGGCTCGAACTCACGGACCGCGAGATCGTGACCTGGCTGAAGTCAGACGCTTAACCGACTGTGCCACCCAGGTGCCCCTGCGGTGTTGAGTTTTATAAGTTCTTCATATATTTTGGATACTAACCCTTTATCAGATATGTCATTTACAAGTGCCTTATCCCATTTAGTATTTTGCCATTTAGCTTTTTTGGTTGTTTCCTTCTCTGTGAAGAAACTTTTTATTTTGGTGTAGTCCCCATAGTTTATTTTTGCTTTTGTTTCCCTTGCCTCAAGAGACCTCTCTAGAAAAAAGTTGCTGCAGTCGATGTCAGAGAGGTGACTGCCTATGTTCTCTTCAAAGATTTTTATGATTTCAGGTCTTACATTTAGGTCTTTAATCCATTTTGAGTTTGTTTTGTGGTGGAAGAAAGTGGTCCAGTTTCGTAATTTTGCATGTAACTGTCCAACTGGAAAACTTCGTTGAAGAGACTTTTTCCCATGGTATATTCATTCCTCCTTTGTCGAAGATTAATTAACTATCTAATTGTCCGTTTACTTCTGGGTTTTCTGTTCTATTCCATTCATCTATGTGTCTATTTTTATGCCAGTACCATACAGTTACTACCACTTTGTAACATAACTTGAAATCTGGAATTGTGATACCTCCAGTTTTGTTTTTCTTTTTAAAAATTTGAGACAGAGACGGAGCATTAGAGGGGGAGGGGCAGAGAGAGGGAGACACAGAATCCGAAGCAGGCTCCAGGCTCCGAGCTATCAGCACAGAGCCCAATGTGGTGCTAGAACTCATGAACCATGAGATCATGACCTGAGCCAAAGGTGAACACTTAACCGACTAAGCCACCCAGGTGCCCCTGTTTTTCTTTTTTAAGATTGCATTGGCTGTTAGAAGTCTTAGGTATAGTTCCATACAAATTTTAATATTTTTTGTTCTACTGTGAAAAATGCTGTTGGTATTTTGATAGGGATTGCATTAAATCTGTAGATTGCTTTGGGAAGTATAGACATTTTAACAATACTTGTTCTTCCAACCCATGAACATAGAATGTCTTTCCATTTCTTGGCATCATCTTGAATTTCTTTCATCACTGTTTTACAGTTTTTAGAGGACAGGTCTTTCACTTATGGTTAAGTTTATTCCTAGATAATTTATTATTTTTAGTACAATTTTAAATGGGATTGGTTTCTTAATTTCACTTTCTGCTGCTTCATCATTGGTGTATAGGAATGCAACAGATTTCTGTACATTGATTTTGTATCCTGTGACTTTACTGCATTCATTTATCAGCTCTAGCAGTTTTTTGTGGAGTCTTTAAGGTTTTATATATATAGTATCGTGTCATCTGCAAATAATGAGAGTTTTATTTCTTTCTTAGCAATTTGGATGCCTTTTATTTCTTTATGTTGTCTAATTGCTATGGTTAGGACTTCCAGTACTATGTTGAATAAAAGTGGTGGGAGTGGACTTCCTTGTCTTGTTCCTGACTGTAGGAGAAAAGCTCTCAGTTGTTCCCCATTGAGTACATTGTTGGCTGTGAGTTTTTCGTATACAGGCTTTATTATGTTAAGGTATGTTTTCTCTACTACTTTACAGAGGGTTTTTATCGTGAATGGATGTTATACTTTGTCAGATACTTTTTCTGCATCTGTTGAAATGATCATAATGGTTTTTATCCTTTCTCTTATTGATGTGACACCACGTTGGTTGTTTTGTGAATCTTAAACCACACTTGCATACAGAAATAAATCTCAAATGATTACGGTGCGTGATTTTTTAAAAATGTATTATTAGATTCAGTTTGCTAATATTTTGTTGAGGATTTTACTTTTTTTTTTTTTTAATTAAACTTCAGTTATTTGTTTTAATAAGACATTGTGCCTTTTGGGGTGCCAGAGTGGTACAGTCTGTTAAGCATCTGATTCTTCATTTTGGCTCAGGTCATGATCTCACAGTTGTGAGATCAAGGCCCTGCGTCAGACTCTGCGTCAGACTTCTCCGCTGCGTGGAGCCTGCTTAAGATTCTCTTTCTCGCTCTCCCTCTGCTCCTCCCCTGCTTGTGTGCTTGTGCGCTTGTGCGCGCCCTGTGTCTCAAAAACAAAAAAGACATTTGCCTTTTGTGGTTTAAATGTGTAAATCCACAAATTTCTATTAACTAAGAAGTATCCAGATTTTCAATGCAGTGAAAGACTGTACTGATATGTTTTATGTAGATTGTTTTGCCAGGTATTGTCATAAGATAAAATATCTTGGTACTTTGTTGTTGAAAATAACCCTTTGTAGGATTGTTTAGTGGATGAAGATGGAGTTTTCACAGAAGTTGCAGGTCCTGAACTTGAAAACAAGGCTGTCCTTGAAGAGGGAACAGATGTGGGTGAGTATTGTATGTGTTATTATGATAAATAGATACTTTCTGAAAAGCAGCCAGCAGTAAGCTTTGCTGGCTCTTCTCTCATCTTACACTCTCATTAGAAACAAAAATCTGAAATTGTATTTTATTTTACTGCATGGTTTAAAATGGAAGTTGGGACTTGTTCATCTTTTGCTTTAAAATTGTTCTGTTTAAGCAAAGCAGGGCAGTCAACAGGGAGTGGTGTTATTTTATGGCTATGGCTGTATTAGTTTTGTGGAGAAATAAAATCAAGCTTGAGGCTAGGTGCTGACCGTGTATCAGACACTACTGTTTTTCTAACCCTCTTGTAAATCACTGATCCCCTGTGCAGCGCTGTTTATGTACTATGATCTTCGGGGTCCTCCAGCCTTGACTTGTCTTTTTGACTTTTTATAGTTATAGACCCAAGGACCAGGTACTGTTAAGACCTTTCTTCGCCCACACTAAGGCTAAGGCTAATTAAACATGGTGTATTACTTTCCTAGAACTACTGTAACAAATTACCGTAAATCTACCAGCTTAAAACAACAGAAATTTATTCTCACAGTTCCGGAGGCTAGAAGTCTGAAATCAGTGGTTTGGCAGGGCCTTGCTCCCTCTGAATGCTCTATGGAAGAATCCTTCCTTGTTTCTTCCTAGCTTCTGGTGGTTTCTGGTTATCCTTAGCTTTCCTTGGTATCATTCTAATCTTTGCCTCCGTTGTCCCAAGTCCTTTGCTCTTGTGTGTCTGTATCCTCCCCTCTTATTAGGACACTAGTCATTGGATTCAGGGCCTACTCTAATCCAGTGTGACCTCATCTTAACTTGATTACATCTGCAAAGACCCTATTTCCAAATATGCTCACATTCACAAGTACTAAGGGTTAGGATGTGAACATATCATTTGGGGGGATAAATTCAACCCACTATAGCTGGTTTCTTTTGGATTCTTTGGAGACCGTTTTAAGATTCATGGTATGAAAGATTATGGCTATGAATTTCAAACGTAGAATTTTAGATATATCCCATTTATCTTTCCTTTGGAATGAAGAGCCATGGGAATGGCTTAATTTAGAGTCTACTTAAGGTTTTGTAGTCCCTGCTTTTTTTTGCCAAGAGATTCCCAGATTATGCCTCTGTAGCTACTCATACCAACTGGTACCTACTGGTTCAGATTAGTACTCCTTGGGAATTACAGAGCTATTAGGATTTTCATAGTACTTTTTAATTCTAATGTAATTTGTTATTGATTTTTTCAAAGTTATAAAGATGCTTCAGGCTTCAAAACATTTGTTGAAAGAGGAGAAATTGGTACACAGCTATCCCTATGACTGGAGGACTAAGAAACCAGTGGTTATTCGTGCCAGCAAGCAGTGGTTTGTAAATATCACGGATATCAAGGCTACAGCCAAGGTATACGAGACATCCTGTTGTGAGCATTGGGTTTTAATTCCCTCAGTATGAAAGGATTGCATGGGAGGTTGAAGTAGGATTTGGGGAATAGAAGGGATTGCTGCTATTATGATTTGGTGATGTGATTTGGTTTCATAAAATTATAGTTTTAGATTTAGAAGGATCTTGGATTTCCATTCCTTCATTATACACATGTGGCTTAAAGAGGTTAAGTGACATGCCCCAATTTCCTGCCCAGTATAGTGAAAGTAATATAGAGTTAGGACAGATGTGAGTTCAGGAGGTGGTTAGCCTCTCAGAACCTCAGTTTCCTCATCTATATAAAGTTGATAATAATGCCTACCTCGTGGGGTAAGTGAATGAGGGTTCCAGACCAGTGTCTGGCACATAGTAAACATTTCAGTAAAACTCTTTAAAAACGCTTTGCTTCCTTAAGATTGAAATTGCAGTCCATTCAAAAAATTGTTGCTTTGACTTAACAAAGACTTTAAAATGGGTATTCTAAATATTAATATATATTTGAGCTCCTTCATTCACCACATAGTATATGTATCTCTGTGTGTGTGTGTGTGTGTGTGTGTGTGTGTGTGTGCGTGTGTATGTGTGTGTTGTAAACAACTTAATTCTGTTGAATGAAAGAGCTCAAATATATATTTGTTAGCCAGGCTGATAATGAAGATACTTTATGTTACTGCTTTCATCTTAACATATAACTGTAATCAGTTGGTTTATTTGTTGACTTGGCAATTTGAAGCCCTTGCCAAAGCCGGGCAAGCAGTTTACATTTTCTGTGTTTGTATAGAGTGGACAACTATCGTACGGACTGTTTTATTGTTTGTGTTCCTGTGAAGCCTGTTTTCCTTTGTTGTAAATGTTAAGTTTTATAACTTCAGCTCTGCACAGATTTTTGATTGAAGAACATCTAAGTCTGATGCAGAATGCTGGAGCCTCGTGTTTTGTTTCATTTTGGTTTTGATTCCTTCACAGATAATTTTCAGTTTCTCATTGCAGTAATAGAATAATGTACTGCATGTTTCTCCTACCCAAATTCAACATTAATCACCTTCTGGCCAATTTTATTTTGTCTGCACCCCTCCTACCACCTTCCTTTCACTCCCCACCCATTGGATTATTGTGAAGCAAATTTCAGGCCTTATGTCTTCATAAATATTTCAGTATGTATACCTGAAAGATAAAGACTATTTAAACACAATTCAAATGCCATTGTTACCATCTTATAAAAGTAATAGTTATTGCTTAACAAAATCAAATATCCAGTCTGTATTCATATTTCTTGGATTTTCAAACCAAGGGTGAATCAAATTGAATCGCATATGTTGCCATTCTTCCAGTAGGTTTTGAGGGAGGGGATTTCTTGTAGTTGAGGTTAAGTGAGGAAGATATTTAAATCGCTCTGCAAGCAGAAAAATGCTTAATTAATGGCTCGATTCTTAAAAATGAAGTTGACATATTTGTCCTTTCTTGAGATTATTACCAAACATTTTTCTTATATAACTCATCTTTTGGTAACTGACAAATGAAATGAAATAAAAAACAACTTTTTGGGGGGCTGAAGGTAGAGGAAGTTCTTGCGAGAGAGCAAATAAATAGAAAGTGTGATTTTCAGAGTGTTTTGTGTTGTAAACCATAGTATGTGAAATTAGGTTATATTGCAGCCCTTGTTTATCAGCCTAAAACAGCTTATTTTTTAAGTAAGTACTTAAAAATTATTGTTGCAGTCATGTTTGAATGTATTTTAACTGTGGTTTAACTAAGTATAATACTTGTACTAACCCTAGTATTACCAGTTTTGATCTAGGGTGTTTGGAAATCAGTAGAAAATCTCTTGTCCCGTCCTCTAAAGGTGAAGTCTGTTCTCAGTGTTATTTATTAGATCCTTTATGGCCTTCTTTTAACTTTGCTTCATTTACTCTGAAATCTGTTTTTTAGTTTAATTTTTTGGGTATGGGGAGGGAGACATGTAAATGACTATAAACATCCAAAATAAAGAGCTATGAGAATAAATAGTGGAAGTTGTGGAAAATATGTTCTGCTTACTCTCTCTGGATGTGATTTGTGCATCAATTACAGGAATTGTTAAAAAAAGTGAAATTTATTCCTGGATCAGCACTGAATGCCATGGTTGAAACGATGGACAGACGGCCGTATTGGTGTATATCAAGGCAAAGAGTTTGGGGTGTTCCAATCCCTGTGTTTCATCACAAGACAAAAGATGAATTCTTGATCAACAGGTAGAACTCTTTCTGCATTTCTTTCAGCATTTTTTTTAAATGGAGACATTTTGTTTAAGTGTTACTTATTTTGAGAAAGAGAGAGAGACAGAGAGCTAACAAGCCGGGGAGGGGCAGAGAGAGAGGGAGAGACAGAATCCCAAGCAGTCCCCGCAGTGTCGTCACAAAGCCCCATGTGGGGCTCAGTTCCGTGAACCGTGAGGTTGTGACTCAAGCCGAAATCAAGAGTCACATGCCCAACCATCCAGGCCACTCAGGTGCCCCAATTTTTCCCCGCATTTTAACGTGAGCTGTGTTTTCTTCAAAAGTAGAAAATTAGTGGACTGTTGAGAACTGATATATGTTAAATCACATATTATAAAATAACAGTCTTTGGTGGGGGAATAAAATATAATTTCACAAAGATCCTTTCATGAGGTTGAAATTTTAACAGCTACAGTTTTTCAGTATAGATACTTAGAAGCAGAGGCTCTGATAGTTTTTCTGTGGGAATCCATGGTTTCTGACTGTGTGCCTAGCATTGTGCTAGAATCCAGTGTCAGGAATCCAAAGATGAACAGCGTTCAGGAGGGGATCCAAGTATGCAGTTTTTCTTTAGGAATCAGAGTCCCTCTCTTACTTCAGGCTACTGTTTGAATAGAAATGACATTGTATAATGATTTATAGATCCTTTAAAATTTAAGAAACTGTTACATAGTTAAATGCACAAAACTAACGTTTATTTTAGTGATGATTACCTTCCCAACTGCTTCTTCTCTTTTCTTTAAGGTTTTTTCTTTTTTTTCTTTTGAGAAGATAATACATGGACATAGTCGATAGTGCAGGGTAGAGAAACTTAAACAGTGGAAAGATTTTTTTCCTAATCCACACACTAGACTTTTCTCGAGGCAGTGTATAGACTGACATTGTCCCTGCTTTTCATGAGGGAACAGTCTGGCTAGTTTATCTTCTAGTACATTAGGGAGGTTTTCGGTATTCAGTATAGCTTTTACTAACAGATGTGGACAGGGAAATAGTAATCATTCCTTTTAAGAATACATCCTAAGTTTTCCTTTTTTTTTTGAGTAATTTTTTAAAATCTATTTATTTTGAGAGAGACGGAGACAGTGCAAGTGGGGGAGAGACAGGGAGAGAGAGAGACAGAGAATCCCAAGCAGGCTCTGGGCTGTCAGTGTGGAGCCTGACGTGGGGCTCGAACTCACAAACTGAGATCGTGACCCAAGCCAAAACCAAGAGTTGGATGCTCAGCTGACTGAGCCACTCAGGCACCCCTGAGTAATTTGTTTTAATCTGGTTAATGGAAATTTTACTAAGTTATGTTTTAACATGAATGAAAAGTTTGAGCCCATTTTGATAAATATTTTCACATTTTATCATTTGAGGATCCAATAAGGTTTTTGAGGGCATGGAGGCCACTAAGTAATGATGGGGAGTTCGAGAGACTGTAGACGTAGAATTGCATGTTTCTACTTTGGGGTTCATCAGAATTTTTGTAAAAAGTTCCTAGTTTTCATCGTCAATGTTATCAGTATTTCTTTAGGTGGTCCTTTTATGAATGCATGTGTTTCAGGGTTTTTTTTGAATGTTGATTAAAGTGGGTTTGTTTGTTTGTGTGTTTTAATCATCGATAGCCACATATTAGGTAGTTCTTAGTGTTTTTTGTGTAGAAGTTCTTTGTCAATTTGAAATATACATTCTGTCACTGTTTCATGGGGAACCTGACACCTTATGGCAACATGGCTCAGGGAAGAACTGCAGGTTCTGCCTTGGGCAAATATCGCCATAAAACAGCTCATTTGCTTTCTTCACAGAGGATGCGGCATTTGAGTAGGGCCTTGAGGATTAGGTAGGAAAGCATTTTGCAAGTGGAGGAATTAGCAGGAGCTGAGGGTGTGGAGCAGGGAAAGCATAGCACATGTATAGGAGCCATAATGGGACTGTCCGGTGTTGAGGGGGGTTTTAGAAAGTCAAGTGCTGAGAGAGGTTTGTGGGGGCAAATTGTAGTGAGTTTTGAATACTAGGTTAAGCAGTTTAAATTCTTAAATAGGCATGAGGAGTGAGAGTATATTTTAGGAAGAAAAGCTAGAGGTTGGAGGCCAGGAAGTCACTGTAAGACTTCGTCAGTATTATTACAGATTGGAGCCAAGGCTCTTTGGGCTAAATAGTGTTGCCCATGTTGTTCTTATAATTGAGAGCTTGGTCAGATGTAGACTGCTGATACCTTAATACCTTAAAGTTGACATAAGTTTACACAGGTATTATTTAAAATTCCACACTGTACAGTTTTCTTTTAAGGAATGTGTATAAGCCGTTGTCATTGTTCCTCATTTTTTGGGGTTTTTTTAGTGTTTAGAGAACAAGATTTTTAGGGAATTTCCTTGAAGTGATGGAGGTGGACATATGTATATATTAGTAAGAAGAGGAAATTAGTTTATTTGACAATAATGACAATAAAACGGTACATAGGTCGATTGGTCACTAAGCCAGGTGAAATAAATGTGAGCTTTGTCAGAAAAACACAAGCAGATTTTCATCAGGTATTATTTATTTTCTGCTTACAGTCGATACATGCTTATGTTGCAGATTTTTTTCTGTGCATCTCCCATTGTGTTGCTTGCATCATATTAGTTGAATTCTGATTTTGAAGTAGAAGAGATATACAGAATATTGGCCTACAGAAATGACAGACAGACTTAGCCAAATTGTCTGTCAGTTCATAGGTCATTTTCCTGTACACCATTTCTGAGTGATGACCCAAGATTAATCTTCCTCCACTGTTGGTTCCTTGGTGTGACATTGCACTTAATGTAAGAAGATAGATGTTAATTCTTAATTACTTACTTGTAAGTAATTTTTTTAAGACTGCATGAAGGCTTATCTTTTTCCCTCCTTAATCAAGTCAGAATCAAGTGACCACGATTTTCTGTCTTTCTTGGATAGATCTTTCTATTGTAGTGAGTTGGTAATCATCAAAAGTAACAGCATCTCCACTGGACATTGGTACACAGTCCACATGGAGTTGCTGTTACATTTGATAACCCCAGTAAGCATACCAGAACATTCCTTCTGCTTTTCTGGACCAAAGTCTGTAAGTTCAAGTCTTAAGTATACTTGTTTCACAGAAGAAAATCTTGATTGATTCACATTGCTAATAAGGTTAGAGACTAGTAGATTTGAAACTCTGATGTTTAACTTGGATTTGAATTAATGTTCTCATCTGCACTTCATATTCACATTTGTATTTGCTCAAGATACAATTGCGTTTCTGACCTTAACATCATTGATTTTTCTGAATCTGTAATAGAATGCCATTATAATTTAGGTAGAAATCTACTCCTAGTTAATAAAGACAAATACTTTTTAACATAATACAAAGGTAACATTTAGAAGCATTTGCTACCTAGGAAGGAAAAGAAGTTGTTAAATTTTGTTTATTTCAGGGGCGCCTGGGTGGTTCAGTCCATTGAGCTTCCGACTTCAGCTCAGGTCGTGATCTCACGGTTTGTGGGTTCGCGCCCCACGTTGGGCTGTGTGCTGACAGCTCAGAGCTTGGAGCCTGCTTCAGATTCTGGGTCTCCCTCTTTCTCCCCCTCCCCTGCTTGTGTTCTGTCTGTCTCTCTCTCTCTCTCTCTCTCAAAAATAAATAAACATTAAAAAAAAATTTTAAATTCTGTTTCAGATTATTGTATCAATTCACTATTAATACAATAATCTATGCATTTAGGAAATTTGGCCCTTGATTTCTAGAACCTATGAGAAATTTACTAGAAATAGGCAAGGAATTTACAGTTCACTTTCAGTGCTAGCTCTACCTCCCTCTTGCTCATATAACAATGACCATTTTGGTGAAAAAATTTTATAATCATTCAATTAAAAAATTCTCCAAAATTGTTTCCTGTCACCTATAATACATAAGTGTAGGATTAAATTAAAAATAGAATCCCCCCCTTCACATTTCACTGTGTTCTAGAATAAATTTATAAACTTAGTAAATAAATTAGAAACATTTAGCCTCTTACCTCATTCTTATTCCAGTAACTTGCAGAAGAAGAGTTGTCTTATAGGCCTTAATATTGTTCCTTTAATAAAGACAAAGCACAGGAGACAGTGGAATGACAGCAGGTTTCTTCCTTGCTTAGTAATCCTAATGCTGCTTAATTTCTGATAATGTGCTAAATAAGCCTTCAGCACAGTCGATATCAAAGTTCAGAATGATTGGATGGTGTTTCAGTTGCTCATACAACCTAGTGGATTTTCACTGGTTGAAACCTAAGGAGGGACACGTAATACATGTGTTTAGATAAGGCCCTTGCATAAAGTACAAAGTTTTATGATGGATTTATTGCTTTATGAAATGCAGCATTAAAATGGAAGCATATATTATGTAGTGATAAGTGGTTTCACCCACTTTTATCAACAGTAATTTATACTGATCTTTAGGTTATAAGTTAACCATGTGTTTGTGTTAAGGATAGGATATTATTAACACAAGGGAAGAATTCTTAAATTTCCAAAGACAGATTTTGACTTTTCCTTGTATTTTTTCCTGAAGAATATTCACTATCACTAAGATACGTTTATTGTTTTTAAAACAAATATTGTTTAAAATTGTTTTAAAAACTCATTGAAGCATAATTTGTTTCATTATGAACAAATTATACTTCCAAAATATTTATCCTTAAATAAGAAGATGAACATCTCTTATACGAAGACAGGTATATAAGGGTGTCTCATATAGTTGATAATAAAGGAACATGGTGATAGAAAGAAATAATCTAAATTGGTTTTGGAAGACTGAGTATACAGCCATTAAAAATGCTGGCTTAGCTCTTAATGGTCGCCTGGTTCCCTGTGAATGAAAATCCAATCCGTGCAGCCCACCAAGGACATTGGACTGTTCTAGGTTTTTGCTACAGTATTCTAGTGACAATGACCACCTTTAAGCACTAGTGTAGCATTCACTTGTTTTGTTTTGTTTTGTTTCCAAGTTATCCTTCCAGATTTGGTTTGAACTAATGTTAAATCTATATTTTACAATCTAGGATAGTTAACCTCAAGTCTGTAGGTTGCCAGGGTAGGTTTATTTTTGTTGAAAATTGTGTTTTTAAAACTCTCTGCCACAGTTTTTTAAGATTATTCAGAGACTCAGAGTACAAATCAAGAGAAAGTTCTTACTTTGTGGTACCAAATCCATGCACTTAAATTTTGATTTGTTTGGATTGTGAGGGTGTTGTGTTTGACGTCTGTATTCTTATCATAAATTTTGTTCAGTTTTTATCCCCGAGCTCCAGAATTGTCTTTAGCATCTTTTCCTGTTTTCAAAAATACATGTAATATAGTGTTGTAAGATCTCAAGACGGAACTGAGTTGCAGAGCATAATGCTTATTAAAGTATATTTGGTTCATGATATTCTTATATTTCATAATGTAGGGAAGCAAGTCTTGCTCTAAATACTAGTGAGATTTGCCCTATTATTGAGGCAGAGCTTCTTCTCTCCCTTTTTAAAACGTTTCATATTTCTGGGGAACCTGGGTGGCTTAGACTGTTAATCATCCAGCTTCGCTCAGGTCATGATCTCATGGCTCGTGAGTTTGAGCCCCGCATCAGGCTCTGTGCTGACAGCTCGGTTTCTGTGTCTCCCTCTCTCTGCCCCTCCCCTGCACACACATTGTGTGTGTGTGTGTGTGTGTGTGTGTGTGTCTCTCAAAAATAAAACATTAAAAAATAAATAAAATAAAATGTTTCATATTTCTTTTGAATACATTGAAAAAATTATTCTTTGGTCCAGATTCATATGCATGTGTTATGAGGGAAAATATTGGTTTATTTTTTTAAAAGTGTGTAGTTTTACTTATGACAGCTTTTTTGAAATTAGATTTTAAAAACTGACTACTACTGGATTATTTTCATTAGTGTAGATTGACATTGTGTGATTTTTTTCATTTTTAATAAGTATTAGGGAAACTAAAAGAAAAACAAAATCAAACTTTCCTCCTCACTGAAGCAAGAGGCTTATGAGTTTTTAAAAAAAGCATATTTGCAAATAAAGTGTATATAAGATGCTTCTTACACTGAAAAGTTAGATTATGTGAGCGAATTACTAATCTTCATAAGAAAATATAACAATTAAAACTATAATTTTAGACTAGAGATAGTTGACTAAACTTGGGGGGACTTTACGGTTGTCTTAATAACTTGTCTGTTCCAAAATGGGAATCTTTATTGTTTGGTATTTTTAGTTATAGTTCTAAAACCTCATTGAATTATCTATTTAGGGATATAAAAAAAGAACTTGTCGGTCACATTAGAGGTGAATTTGGTCTCCTAAAATGGATATGCGTCATCTATAATTATAAGGTTCATATGGCCTTCTTTCTGACAGCTGTTCCCAGTGTTCACAGAAACTGAAGCTCAGAAAAATATGATGTATTCCTATCAGTATCTAATAATTCATGGGTAGAATCCGGTCTTTGGACTTGGTGTGTGTTCTGTCAGCACACTAATCTCCTGGGACTGCCCTGTTCCCTCACTTCGTCTCCAGTTGAGGGTTTCATTACACATGGGTAATAAGACTCTTTGTTGCCTTTGCTTAGCAAGGCAAGAGAATAGAAGTGTGAATTCACAGGTATAGTGGTTGTCTTTGTAGATGAGTTAGAGAAGCTGAAGGGAGAAGTAAAAACAGAATCAAACCATGATTTAGGAGACAGTTTTAAGGCCTGGCATTACCGGTGTTACTTAGTTTAAAGGCTCATGACTTAAGGAACCCCGAGGCAGGGAACAGGGTTTATCTGTCAGGAGCTACTAAATATGTTTTTCTGTGGATCCAATTAGATAGTGCTTTAGGGTCGCCTGGGTGGCTCAGTCGGTTGAGCTTCCAACTTTGGCTCAGGTCATAATCACGGTTCAGGAGTTCGAGTCCCGCGTCACGCTCTGTGCTGACAGCTCAGAGCTTGGAGCCTGTTTTGGATTCTGTGTCTCCTTCTCTCTCTGCCTCTCCCCCACTCAAACTCTGTGTGTGCGTGCGTGTGTGTGTGTGTGTGTGTGTGTGTGTGTCAAAAATAAACTTTTAGGGGCGCCTGGGTGGCGCAGTCGGTTAAGCGTCCGACTTCAGCCAGGCCATGATCTCGCGGTCCGTGAGTTCGAGCCCCGCGTCGGGCTCTGGGCTGATGGCTCGGAGCCTGGAGCCTGTTTCCGATTCTGTGTCTCCCTCTCTCTCTGCCCCTCGCCCGTTCATGCTCTGTCTCTCTCTGTCCCAAAAATAAATAAACGTTGAAAAAAAAAATTTTTTTTAAAAAAATAAACTTTTAAAAAAAGTGCGTGTAAACTGCTTTGAAAAGTACAATGTGTGGTATATACATAAATGCTTTTATTTTAATATTAATCCTAATACGCTGTACCGTATTTCCTATGTTGATATGAAACTTGAACCATTTGCTTTTAGTTTTGTGTTATTTTTTAACCTATTTATTTCTAACAATTTTGCAACGGTTTTACTGTTTCATTTTACCATTTACCTAAAATCAGTCTAATAACATTGTAAAAGTAAGGGGTCAAAATGACACTCATGTTTAGAATCATTCTTTTTTATGAACATTTCAGAATTGGTATGAACATCATGTCTACTATAATGGGTACGTGTAAATGTACTTTGCTAGTATCTCTTTAGAAAAATAACATTAGGTTATTTAGGTTTTCTTTTATAGTATGTTCATATTTTCTTAACTGTTAAAATGTTCTGTGCAAACTATATAAAAAAGTAATATGTAACTAAATATTGTCATATAACTAGGTATTGCACAAAGTTTTTATGGTCTCCTATCACAAAAGTTTATCTTTACTGTTAAAGTCCATCGAAAATGTATGACTAGAAGAAATATGGACTTGTGCCCGTTTTAACATTCTTGTTATTTGTAACTTCTTTAAAATAGATGCTGATAACATTATACTTTTTCAGTCTATCCTTCCTAGCATACCAACTTAGGTATTTGAAATTTCAATTTTTTGAGCCTATCTAAATAATTTGTAATACCCATTGGATTTTTACTTTCGTAATTTTTTAATAATTTAAAATAATTTAATAATTTTTTCATACACATCTGTGAATTTTCAGACCCAAAGAGGTAGATGATTTGCCCTTGCATAGTCATGATTAATAAGAATCAGATCCAGATTAAGAATGTAAAGCTTTTCAGGGCATTGAGTTAAATTAAGGGGGATCGGTTCATTTGCTTCAGGACTTCTCAGGATCCTTAATATGTTAATTCACAGCATAACTTACAAAGAGGGACACAGCATCAGAGTTGCCTAAATCTGTGTGATCACAGTGGACTATTTCGTGGTATGTCTGTGTTAACGTTAGGAGTTTTCCGTGTACCCCAAAGATGGTTTGGGAAATGCTGGCCTAAGTATATTTCCCAAACAGTATTCTGAAACCTGTCCTTATGTGAACCACCCTGAGTGAGGAACGGGTCAGGAATATAAAACCTCATGACTTCAGGGCACCTGGGTGGCTCTGTGGTTAAGGTCCAAGTCTTGATTTTTGACTTCGGTCAGGATCTCACAGTTCATGCATTTGAGTCCCGTGTTGGGCTCTGAGCTGACAGCCTGGAGCCTACTTCAGATTCTGTCTCTCCCTCTCTCTCCCTCTCTCTCTCTCTCTCTCCCTCCCCCACTTGTGCGCTCACTCTCTTTCAAAAATAAATAAATAAACATTAAACAATTTTAAAGAATGTAAAGCTTTTCCCGTTCACTAGTCTTTCCATTTCCATTGACTCTCATGGGCCTGTAGTTAATGCTTAGTTACTAAGAATTAGTAACTAGTGGAATGTGGTGGAAATGAGCATAATTCAAAAGTTAGCTTTTGTATGTGTGTCTTAATCTGTAAATATTAATACGGATTTGTATCTTGGTGATAGGTTAACATAATTACTCTCTAAATTTACCTGACTTCACAAAATGAGTTTGAATAATAACTAACACTTATATAATACTTGTTAGTATGTGCCAGACATTGTCCTAGGCATTTTATATATATAAGCTTAATTAATATCCTTAATAGCCATCTTGATGATATTATTATCTGCATTTTAAAAACAGATACAGAAATGTTACGTGCTGTAGCCAAGGTCACATTAGGTAATAAGTGGAAGAGCCAGGAATGGAACCAAAGCTGTCTAGTTCTAAGGTCCATGCTCTTAACCATTACATGTACTCTGACCCATGGAAAGCAACTAGAGGAAGTTGTAACGTCAATAAAGCTGTGATAATAAATTAAAAGTATGTTACTGCTGTGAGAAAATGTAGTATAAATTTTCCCGAGTTTAGTTTTCAAAGAATTTATAACTGTGTGTCTTCCCAAAGATATGGTCAATTTCAGTTGATGTGCACTTACTGGCTTTTTACTGCATATTAGGCTCTGTGCTGCGTTTTTTGTGCATCATCTTACTTCGTTTACATGGCATTCTGAGGGAGGTATCTCGGATCGTACAGTGTAAGTTCCATTAGTGCAGGAATCTTATCTGTCTTGTCAACTGCTATATTTCCAGTTCCTAGGACAGTCTCTAAGATACTGGAGGTTCTCAATAAATATTTTTGAATAAAATATTCTGTGGATATGGGAAAATAACTATTCTGTTTTTCTTTTTTTCTTTTAGCTGTTTCTTATTTTTTAAATGTTCACTATTACCCTCTGTAGTTAATTGAACAGTTTTGCCTTTTCCCACCTAAAACAGCCAAACCACAGAGCATGTTATTAAACTAGTGGAACAACATGGCAGCGATGTCTGGTGGACTCATCCCCCTGAGCAGCTTCTTCCTCAGGAAGTCTTATCGCAGGTAAATTTCTGTGTGTATTTAACAACCTTCGTGTGCATTGCATGACTTAATGAAAACACAAGGGATTCTTGAGCGTTAAAAAGTATTTATGTCATTGTGTAAAGTTGATGAGTTCATTTCACTATAAATCAGGAGCCAGTGCAGTTTGAGAGTAGACGTTTTTGCCTAGCCATAGAAGCTTGGTGTTAATATAGCAGTGGAGTATGAGGGTTATTTGTTTACTTATTGAGGGCCAAGATTGATTTTTAGCGGGTTTAGTTGACTAAGCAGATGTAGGTGTTGACTATGAGAGAGCGGTGCCTAACTTGGTACATCAGGGTTTTGTAGGATCTGCATTGGAGTTGACTGATTCCATCACACATGAACAGAATCCAAGTTAGGAGATCATTTCAAGAAGTGAAAACACTTTATGTTAGTAAGTGTAGAATCAAGTGGCCACAATCACTTTCACATACAAATGAGGCAGTTGTACTCAATTGCAAAATACTTAGAAATGTTTGAAATTTCATTTTAAAATGTGAATTTAATGGTTGTAAGCATTTGATTCTCTTATTTTTTTTTTAAGTTGATTTATTTTGCGAGAGAGTGGGGGAGGGGCAGAGAGAGTGGGGGAGAGAATTCCAAGTAGGCTCCTTGCTGTGTCCGCGTAAAGCACGAAGCAGGGCTTAGTCTCATGAACCGTGAGATCGTGACCTGAGCCAAAATCAAGAGTTGGCTACTTAACTAACTGAGTCACCCTGGCTCCCCATCCTTTTATTTTCTTAAGACTTTTTCTTTTTGCTTTTTTATTGTGTATATCGCTATCTTTGCATAATTAAAATGTGTTTTCACATTATCTTACTAGGTCGGTGGTCCTGATGCCTTGGAGTATGTGCCTGGTCAGGATATCTTGGACATCTGGTTCGATAGTGGAACTTCATGGTCTTGTGTTCTTCCAGGTAATTTTAAATAATAAATTATATACCAGTCAAGCAGTTTTGAAAATACATAAAAGTTACTCAGAAGAAATCTATAATCTGGGAGTATTTTTTTTTATTTGGAAGAAAATCTCCTGCCATGATACGATTTTAGATCTGGAAGGGCTCTTGGAGATCATTTAATCCAATGATGTCTAAATTTGTTTGTTTTTCCAAATGAAATTTTATATAGACCCACAATACACAAGGTAGATAAAAACGGACATTTCTTCCTCCTCTCAACCAGCTCTTCTTGACGCACTTAGCAACCCAAGGCATTAGCTCTGTAACATTTAGAAGTCATTGAAACGGTCTGACTCCCATCATTTTTCAGAAGAGGAAATGAGATTAGATTAGAGCCAAATTAGGTGATGGTTACATAGCTTAGTTAGTCTCAGACCAGAAATCAGATACCCTGATCTCTGGTTCTTATTTTTCTTACACGAACTTGTCATTTCACAGCTCTTCCCCCCTCCACACAGGCAGCTGACTAATGTTACACTCACTCACAGGGCACACTGTGAGAAGGGAGAGACCTGGTGGGCAGTAGCAGGGAGAAGTAGGAGAAGGCACACATTGGAGGTTGTGTGTAGCTGCTTAAGAGGATATCCTTAAGCACACCACGCGAACACCAGAGGGAAAACAAAGAGCAAAGCCCATCATCACCGTGAGGTTAAAGACAGGAACGAGGATGAATCAGATGCTTCTTCACATTGCTGCTAAGCGCCACCCTGGGCCCAAGAGATCTTGCTTTCTGGAGCGAGAGAATGTGGGAAAGTAACTTGTCTTTGCAGCTGGCCATTATTACGGGATTGAGAGGGATTGTCCCCAAGTGTGACTTGAGGTATCCTTTTGGTACTGGGCCTCACTATTGAGAGGACGTACATCTGATTCCTGGTAGGTAAATATGATCATTTGTCCCCTTCTAGTAGCCTAGGAAATTAATCCTTGTAAATTCATGTTTCCTCTATATTACAGCTAAAATACAAATAGTAATTCATAATGACTATGTATAAATTACATATTAATAAAATCTTTTAGTTTTTAATAATTTTCAGAATTATTATTTCGTAAGTTTCTCCCACCACACCTAAGAGAAAATACTGCAAGTTCGATTACTTTGTTTCCCTAAATTATACTGAAAACATAGGCAAGGACCACTACATAAGGTAGGTAGAAGTAGTGTTATAAATAGGGAGAAGAGTTCCGTATCTCCTACCACACTGGGGCAGCATCGTGAATTTCAGCAAAAGTGTGCCATGTGCAAAATCGTTTATATGATATATTTCAAAGTTCATTAACTTTTTTGGCCTTGGTACGAATGGCTGCTTTGAGCATTGTTGCAGTTTAATTTCAGAAGTGGTTTCACATTACTCCACACAGCAAGGTCGTGTTCTACTTAGAGACCTTGTAAAACTGCATGAAAGCTCGTTAAAACCCGTCTGTGCTGCTGCCAGTGGTGCTGATAAAAGTATAGTCACGTTCCTTCTAGTTGATGATGTTTTTAACTAAATACTTGGGAAAGAAATAGTTTATTAAATGAAGTTAGTGGTAGAATTACACCTAAGCAGTAGGTGTCATATTTAGATAATTAATTCGAAGAAGGAGAACTGATTTGTCATTTAAACTTGTATGTTGCCTGCATAGAGGCCGCCAGAACTTAAATAAGCTACCTTCACAGATAAATGCACAAGACTAATTTTAGACTGTAATTTCTCCTTTTTCACTGAGCTGTCATATTCCTCCTCCTCTTCCTCTAAATCAGTCAAACATGGTGTGAGGTTAGTCAAAGAATTAGATTAATTGGCTTATATTTTATCCTATTTACCTCTGAGCTTTTATTCTTTTTTGGTAAGAAAATTTTCAAAAGACAGGGAGAAAGAATGAAGTGGGAAAGAGCCAAGATATAGTGAATTCACGGTTTGAAAATCCATAAAACAAACTTTCCTTAAAAGAGAGAAAGAACAAGAGGGAGAAGTCTTTTTCGAGAAGGGTATTTTACTTTCCATTCTCAAATGCTTACATTAATTCTAATAAATGATTCAACGCCTGCGTATTTCCCTCAGAGTACGTTACTGCAAACTAAAATCAACTTACTTTTGAGTTTAATTGAGCTATCTAGTCTTCATCAGTACCTGTTGATGTTTAACAAGATGAACTTGGTGATTATGGCATACATGACTGGTTTTACTTTTCGTTGACATGTTTTACAACAGTGAAAGATTTGGCTTAAGAATTTGAACACCAGGTCAGGTACCTCTTTGATTGTGAGTTCAAGGTCAATAGTACTTAAACTGAAACCCGAACGCTTTCTGAAAGGGAATGGCGTTTTTAAGTGAATCATTTCTAAAACATTCTTTAAACATTTACCGAAGGCATTAATTTTTGCAGTGATTAAAAATAATGTTTTCAAAAATTTTAAGTAAATTCTATTTTTTAGAACAGTTTTAGCAGAAATTACAGAGATCCCATACACTGTGCCTCCATTTCCCCATAACCTCCCCTGCCTTCAACTCACACTACGGTAGTGTATTTGTTACTATTGATGGACCTACATTAACAAATCATGATCACCCACAGTCCATAGTTAGGATTCACTCTTGGTGTGCGCTCTGTGGGTTTTGGTAAATGTATAACAACATGTATCCAACATTGTAGTATCACACAGAACAGTTTTACTAAGTTTTACTGAATTTTACTAAAATTTTACTAAAAATTTGCTCCACCTGTTCATCCCTTCTTCCCAGCTGACCCTGGCAACCACTGATCTTTGTACTCTCCATAGTTTTTGCCTTTCCAGAATGTCATATAGTTGGAGTCACACAGTATGTAGCTTTTCGGATTGGCTTCTTTTACTTAACATGTATCCATGGTCCCTTCGTGTCTTTTCCTGGCTTGATAGCTCATTTCTTTGTAGTGCTAAGTAATGTTCCCTCGTCTGCATGTGCCGTAACTTATTTATCTTCACCTATCAAGGAATTAGTGTTGTAAAATACTTATTCTACTTCATTTGTTTGTTTTTTTTTAACAAATAAAGAGAAATAAATAGAAAAAAGATCATTTTTTTAAAAGAGAAACTATTATTTACAGTTTAGATTTACAAAGCCTTTTTTAAAGGATTACCCTATTAAGAACATAGATGATAGTTTACAAATAGCCTAATTTTTTAAATTGATAATTATATCCTAACATTTTTGACAGATTACTCTTGGCTTAAATTATTTTACGTTGGTTAAGCAGTAGTTGTGACAGATATGTTTTGTGCTAGTTCTATAACTTGCCTTCTTAAATACAATATAATCTTGCTCAAACTTTGTCAGTTCAGCTAAGTTAAACAAATTTAGTAATGAAATTATAGACTACTCAATTTTTGGCTGATTTTGCTTTGAGAGTTTTTTTTAACACTGTAATTAGTTTATTCTTTATTTACTACCATGCCTAAATCATAATCTTAGAGGTACTGAATAGTTTATGATTTTTATAATTTTCCTAAGAAAGAAAGTTACTGTAACAGAAATATTAGCCTTTTGCCACATGGTTGATTGCGACTTTTCCTGGAGTATTACAACACCCAGGTTTATTTCTAGTTTTTTCTTTTACTAGAAGGTCTATTGAGGGAAGAAAAAGAGGAAAGAAGATTAAAAAATAGGCAGAAAAAGTTGGCACCGTTGCTCCCTCTTGTGCACTGCTGTTGGAATGTAATCTGGCACAGGTGGACTGGAAAGGATTTTTGCATTATGCCTCAGAAGCTTTGGATTGGTTTTCTGTCGTTTGACCAAAAAATTCTATTTATGGGCATCTCTCCTGTCCAAGTGGTCAGATGTGGGGCTCCTGGGTGCCTCAGTTATTTAAGTGTCTGGCTCTTGGTTTCAGCTCAGGTCATGAGCTTACGCACTGCTCACTCACTGCAGTTTGTCAGTTCGAGCCCCGCATCGGGCTCTGTGCTGACAATGCTGAACCTGCTTGGGGTTCTCTCCCTCTCCCCCTCCCCTGCTCACACACCTGCACTCTCTCAAGTGATCAAATCTGGATGAAGAACTGTGTGTGAGGATATTCATTACAGTGTTCTTTCTCTCTTTCTTTCTTTCTTTCTTTCTTTCTTTCTTTACAATGCTATTTTAATAGTATGTGATTTGGCACAGTAATTCATTGTCTATGTGTAGAAAAATTACTAAAGCAATATGGTATACATTCATACATCAGAATCATATGCAGCCATTAAGTAATGTTTTTGAAAAATAATTGAGGGTATGGGTATTATCTAAGGGCATGCTAAATTTGAAAAAGTACAGAATACAAAATAAAAGGATATAGGCAAATATCGTGATTTGCTAACAACTCATGGAAATGTTGAGCACAGACAAAAGACTGGGAAGAGATGCGCTGTAATGAAATGGTTATCTCTAGGTAGTGGGATATAGGTGATTTTATTTTGTTTTAACTTCCCAGTGTTTTACAGATTTCTTAAAGTGAGAATGTACATTTGCTAGGAAAAACAACCGTTACTAAAAATAAACTTACTAAAATAGGGAATAGTCCCAATAATTCATCACATGTGGTTGTAGCTGTACAGTAATTCCAGAGTATTCCAGCACCTTAGTTTGACAGATCTTCATATTTCTTCCCGTTTAAGACTAAGCTTATCTTTGTTTCTAAAGTTCCTACAAGCTTTATTTTTTTCATTTCTTGTCCAGAGCTCTGCTACGCCCAAACACCCCACTACCCCGTCCATCTTTTTCCACTGGTTTCATACACCACCATGAAAGGCTCTGGCTTGCAGAAGCTTTCTGGGGTTACACTTCCTTTTCTAGGATGGTATTTTGCTTCCTTCCCAGTTCCAGCAATTCAGTACCTATATGAGAATGGAAAAGGCATTGAGACTTGACCCCTGCTAAGTATGAGCTGTTTTGTTGTGCTGTGATTAGTAGGCTGATGTCCTCCTATTTTATTAGAGCGTTGCAACATATATTTCTAGGACAGAATCAGAGACCACGTATTTTTAAAATAGTTTAGGATAACGATACTTTCACAAGTATTCTTGTATATAAAAATGATTTGAAAAAATACACCTTTCTTAATTTTCCATCAGGAAATGTCAGTGCCCTTTGTGATAAATCTTTGTAATAATTAACGTTTACTGATAATGTGCTGTGTACACAGCATGTCCTATTGCTTCTTTAATCTCTCTTACAGCCTCGTAAGGTAAATACATTTGGGGTTGTCCTCATCTTAGTAAAGACCTGGGCACGTGGGAAGGTTAAGCTCTGACCCCACACCTGGTGCGTCCCACACACAGGACTGGGACTCTGGCAGCCTCAGTGCCGCCCCCGTGCAGTCAGATTGCTGGTGTCCTGATGACTGTAAGTCTTTGGGCAGTAGCCAGCTTTTTAAACTTTCAGGGCAAAGGTTTTAGAGATTATTTAAACCCCTTGTTTGGGAGGTGTGTTAATCAAGGCTCAGAAGCAGTGTTTGCAGTAAGGTGACAGAACTTCGGTTTGATGCCCGGTTACTGTCAGTGATTGTTTCACCAGCCCCTGAGCAGGCAGCTTTCAGAGAGGAAGAGGATTTGGTGATTCTTTCTGCTCGCTCCTTCCTTCCTTCCTTCCTGCCTTCCTGCCTTCCTTCCTTCCTTCAGGAAAAGATTTCCACTAGCATTCTGTTATCAATCATCTCCTTGATTACTGCCACATCCCCAAAGTGGTCAGCAATAGGAGGTTAACATCTTGGGTGGAAGAGGATTTATAAAAGTTTAGGGTTATAGGGGCGCCTGGGTGGCTCAGTAGGTTAAGCAGCCGACTTCAGCTCAGGTCATGATCTCACAGCTTGAAGGCTCGTGAGTTCGAGCCCCACGTCGGGTTCTGTGCTGACAGCTCGGAGCCTGGAGCCTGCTTCGGATTCTGTGTCTCCCTCTCTCTCTGCCCCTCCCATGCTCACGCCCTGTCTGTGTCTTTCTCACTCTCTCAAAAATAAACATTAAAAAAAGATTTAAAAAAGAAGGTTAGGGTTACAAATGGCTACAAGTCAGTAGAGGGAGAAGAAAAGTAGGTTGTAGATGTAGCATTCTAGATGTTGAGGCTAAAACATTTTGTTCTTACTGCATATGCATTTGTCTTCTTACCCTCTTAGACTTTCCTGGCTGCGGAGACTAGGCTGAAGTGCAGTTTTGCCATGATAACAACCAGCACAATTATTTCTTATTTAACATAAAGTTCACCCCCTAACTGTCAGCTCCAAGAAGACAGATGCCAGACTTCTTTGCATTTTCTGCCCCAGGACCTAGTACAGTGCCTGTCAGGTGATAAGTGCCAGAAATGTTGAATGAATGGAACTGGCTTGATTTAATTATTTTAATTTTGTCTCCCACCTCCCCCCAGACCCGCATTGTCACATAAGGATTATAACCCTGAATCCTCAATATTTAGGGCATAAGGACCGATCTTCATTTCACAAGTAGAAGGGGCTTTTAAAGTTGTGAGTTTAGATTTAAAATAGGGGAATAATCTTTCCCAAAGACCTCATGTTCCTTTTTTTATTTTTTATTTTTTATTTTTTTATTAAAAAAAATTTTTTTTAACATTTATTTGTTATTGAGGAACAGAGACAGAGCCCGAGCAGGGGAGGGGCAGAGAGAGGGAGACACAGAATATGAAGCAGGCTCCAGGCTCTGAGCTGTTAGCACAGAGCCCAGCGTGGGGCTTGAACCTACAAACTGTGAGATCATGACCCGAGCCGAAGTCTCAGCTCAACCGACCAAGCCACCAGGCGCCCCTCATATTCTTTAAAAATAAATAAATAAATAACATTTTATTCTGAAAAGTCACAGAGCAGTGTAAGGAAGTAGCATCTCCCCTTCATCTAGATTTTCCAAAGTTAGCATTTTACTGTTTGCTTTATATATTTTTTCCCTATGGCTATGTATATACAGTTTTTTCTGTACCACTTAAGGGTAAGTTGCAGACTTGATGCTGTTTTATCCCTAAATTTTTCGGTGTATGTTTTCTAAAAACATGGACAGTCTCTTATATCACAATATGAGTATCAAACTCAGGAAATGACCCTGATTCCATCCTGTCACCATCCTGTCACCTATCTACAGACCTTATTCACATTTCACCCAGTGACGCCCTTTCTCGGGAAGGAGGGAAAATAAGTGTCCTAGGGTCTAAGACCATACGTGGCATGGGTGTCACGTCGCTTTAGTCTTACTCTGATCTTGTCTTTCATGCCCTTGACGTACATAAATGTACAGGTTATTTTGTCGATGGCCCCTCATTTTGAGTTTGTGTAATGTGTTCTTATGATGTGGTTTAGACTATGCGTTTGGGGCAGGAATATCACGGAAGAGACACTGTGTCCTTTTCCACATCGTAACAGAAGTCACACAGTGACTTACCAGTGATGTTGAACTTTGGTCACTTGGAAGTGGTGTCTGCTTGTTTTCTCCATTACGGTGACTTCTTACCCCCATCTCGCCAGAGGGGTTGTTACGTTAGGAAGTGTCTTATAGAGAGACACTTGACAACTATGGAAATACCCTGTGTTCTCACCAAATTTTCACCCTTGATGAGTCTTGACTGAAATGATTGTTACTTACGATGTTTGCCAAATGGTCTTTTATCTTAGATTGTTAACTCCTGAATTAACTGGTTAACTGTTGAATGCTGAAGTAGCCCTGAAGCTTGCTTATGTATATGTCCTAACAAATTTGAGACTAAGTTGTTCATAGGGCATTTTTTCTCCTTTTTTTTAATTTTTAACTTTTAAAAAAATTTTTTTAAACATTTATTTATTATTGAGAGACAGAGAGACACAGAGCGTGAGCAGGGTAGGGGTAGAGAGAGGGGGAGACATAGAATCCTAAGTAGGCTCCAGGCTCCAAGCTGTCAGCACAGAGCACGACGTGGGGCTCGAACTCACAAACCGCAAGATCATGACCTGAGCCTAAGTCATTGGCCCAACCAACTGAGCCACCCAGGGGCCCCACATTTTTTTCTCCTTTTACTACATCTTCTTTTAAAAGACTTTATTTTTTTTTAAAGAACCATTTTAGTTTTATAGCAAAATTAAGAAGAGGGGAGCCTGGGTGGCTCAGTCAGTTAAGTGTCCAACTTCAACTTCAGCTCCGGTCATGATCTCACAGTCCGTGAGTTCAAGCCCTACACTGGGCTCCGTACTGACAGTGCAGAGCCCACTTTGGATTCTCTGCCTCCCTTTCTCTCTGCCCCTCCCCAGCGCATATTCTCTCTCTCTCTCTCTCTCTCTCTCTCTCTCTCTCTCTGTCTCTCTCAAAAGTAATAAACACTCAAGGGCATCTGGGTGGCTCAGTCAGTTAAATGACCTACTCTTGGTTTCGGCTCAAGTCATGATCTCACGCCTCGTGAGTTTAAGCCCCACGTTGGGATGTGTGCTGACAGTGTGGAGCCTGCTTGGGACTCTCTCTCTCCCCCTCTCTCTCTGTTCCTCCCCTGTTTGCATGCTCTCTCTCTCTGTCTCAAAATAAATATTTAAAAAATTAAGAAGAAGGTGTAGAGATTTTCCATATACCTCCTGCCCCCACAAATGCATAGCCTCTCTTATTATCAGTATCCTCCACCAGAGTGGGACATTTGTTACCGTAGATGAGCCTGCAGCGTCACATCATGACCACCCAAAGTCCGTAGTTTACGTTATGGTCCACTGTTGGTGTTGTACATATTATAGGTTTGGACAAAGGTATAATGGACATGTATCCATCATTATAGTATCACATAGAGTATTTTCACTGCCCTAAAAATCCTCTGTGCTCTGCCATTCATCCCTCCTACCCCAACCCCTCATCGCTCACCCCAACCCCTGTCTCACATGGCTTTTTAATAGTTGGTCCATCTTTGACTGGGTCATTGTCAAATTAGAAGTTTATAACTTGCCCTTTTTAAAAGATTCTTTTTTCTGATTTGTTTAATTTCTTGGTTAAATGTACTCCAGTGCCAGGTTGTCTAGATTCAGAATCCCTCTCTGTCGCTTACTGTCCCATAAATTTGGACAAGTTCTAAAACATCTCAGTGTTTCACCTTCCTCATCTGTGAAATGGGATGATGATAATACCTACCTTATAGAGTTACTGTGAGAATCAAATGAATTAACATAAAGCTAGATGCTCATTTTCATAAGAGACAACTGAAAATATTGATATCAGTAATTATTAATTAGTCACTATCCTTTTTTTAATTTTTTAAATCTTTATTTATTATTTTTAAGAGAGAAAGAAGAGCCTGAGTGGGGGAGGAGCAGAGAGAAGGGGGCCAGAGGGTCTGAAGCAGCTCTGCACTGACACCAGAGAGCCCGATGTGGGGCTCGAACCCACAAACTGCAAGGTCATGACCTGAGTTGAAGTTAGAGGTGCAACTGACTGAGCCACACGGGCGTCCCAATCAGTCCCTAACTTAGGTAGTGTTTTAGTTACTTCTAGTTTAGGAGATCATACTCCAATGTTTATTCTGTTTCTCTTGATTAATAAATGGGCAGCGAGAGGGTAATAGCTCCAGCGACTGGTAGCATGACGCATGAAATAAATGACGTGATTGCTTTTATTATGTTAACACTTTGATGCTTATTTACTTTCATCTTCCCATTTTAATTAACTTAAATTTCTCTGTTCTTTAATATTTATTTTGAGGTACTGACCAAAGAGCAGATTTGTACTTGGAAGGAAAAGACCAGCTTGGTGGTTGGTTTCAGTCTTCTTTATTAACAAGTGCGGCAACAAGGAAAAAAGCACCTTTTAAGTAAGTGTTCAAGCTGAGCTAAAGGTGTCCTCACGCTGTGAGGACCTGTGCGGCGCCCTGGCCGGTGCCAAGCCCCGTGCCGAGCAGTTATCCCGGCAGAACTCGCTGTGTTGCGCTTCGCAGATGCTGCATTTTTTTTATAAATTGAAGGCTCAGGACCTCCGTGGAGGAAGTGCCTGCAGACGTGGTGGAAACGGCAGGAGAGGCAGAGTCACAAGTGGAGCCTGGAGACGGGACCGAATCGTGCAGTCTCATGACACAGCTTTCACAGTGAGGAGCCACTTCTTACAGACGAACAAAGAAGGTGCTTTCTTGAGATGGAATCTACTCCTGGCCAAGAGGCTGTGCAGATGGTTGGAAAGGACAGTGAAGGATTTGGAGTATCACATGAATTTAGTTGTAAGACAGTGGCAGGGTTTGAGGGCCTTGGCTCAGTTTCGAAAGGAGTTGTTCTCTGGGTAAAACGGTGTAAGACAGCATTGCGTGCCCAGAGAAGTGGTGTGTGAAAGGCAGGGTCAGGCAGTGTGCCCGACTTCACTGTTGTCTTTAAGAAATTGCCACAGCCATCCTCGCTGTCAGCGACCTCCACCTTGACCGGTCAGCAGCCATCAGCATCGAGGCAAGACCTCCCGCCGACAAGAACATTGCAGTTTGCTAAAAGCTCAGGTGATAGTTAGCGTTTTTTAGCAATAAAGTATTTTTTACTTAAGACATGTACATAGTTTTTTTAGACATAATGCTTTCGCACACTTCATAGAATACAGTAGTGTAGACATAACTTTTATATGCACTTGATCGCAGTGGTCTGGAGCCAAACCTGCAATATCTCCGAGTTATGCCTGGATATGATAAAGCACCTCCTTTGTTAGCTTAGTCTCTTGTTTCATGAGAAATGAGTTTGAAGTTAAAAAAAACAAACAGCAATACAGAGAAGTCTTGTCACTGACACAGACCGTAATTCCCACAAGAGGTAAAGTCAGCATCGACTGGAGGAGTGGGGAAATCTCCGAAGAGCTAGATCTTGAAATATGGGAAGACTTGACGTGGAGGATGGTACTCTGCGATGCTTGAAGACGGCCTGAGGTCACATCTCCTTGTATCTGTAATGTCCACAAGTGGCTAATTAACTGAAACATTCTTATTTTGTTAAATTAGGTATTAAGTTACAGATAATTGGTTTTCCTTATTCAAGTGTGTGGATAGAGAATCGGAAAAATTTTTGAATAGCTTAAGATTTTTACTATCTTACAACGAAAACCCATCCCAGAACAATTTACATGTGTAGGTTTCTTGTATAACCTGCTTTTATTTGATTGGTTAAAGATTGTAGTTTTTTTTTTTTTTTTTTGAGTAATTTCTACCCCCAACACGGGGCTTGAACCTACAACCCTGAGATCGAGTTGCATGCTCCACTGACTGAGCCGGCCAGACACTACTATAACCTGCTGTTAGAAGCCAGTAGAACAGCAGATGTAGTTTTCTCACGTTGTCTTTTTGAAAATATTTTGAGGTGATAATCTGTTCTTTTTGAGACATAACAATACATAGTAATAAGACATTTTTCCTGGTTAGTTTTAATGACCAAAATGAAAACATCATAGATGCTCAGGAAAATATTTGTATAGTGAATGTAAACATCAAAATTTTTCTAGGTATGGGGCGCCTGGGTGGCTCGGTCGGTTGAGTGTCCAACTCTTGATTTTGGCTCAGGTCATGATCCCACGGTCATGAGATCAAGCCCTGCGTCGGGCTCCGTGCTGAGTGTGGAGCCTGCTTGGGATTTTCTGTCTCTCTCTCTCGCGCTCTCTCGCTCTCTCTCTCTCTCTCTCTCTCTCTCAAAAAAGTAATTTCAGGGGCGCCTGGGTGGCGCAGTCGGTTAAGCGTCCGACTTCAGCCACGTCACGATCTCGCGGTCCGTGAGTTCGAGCCCCACATCAGGCTCTGGGCTGATGGCTCAGAGCCTGGAGCCTGTTTCCGATTCTGTGTCTCCCTCTCTCTCTGCCCCTCCCCCGTTCATGCTCTGTCTCTCTCTGTCCCAAAAATAAATAAACGTTGAAAAAAAAAATTTGAAAAAGTAATTTCTATGTATAAGTAGAGAGCTTATTATCTAACAGTCATCACAAATAAGCAGCTGAGAATTAGGCTTTCAAGAAAAGCTTTCATGCATAATCTGTCAAGAAAAATTCTGGTTTTTGGATCAAGCTAAGATAACTCTTTTTAAACTATAAGTGACCTTCAAAAAGAATGTTGGAATTGTGTTATCATAATAGCTGATTTGTTTTCTTAGGACAGTGGTTGTTCATGGCTTTACCCTTGGAGAAAAGGGAGAAAAGATGTCCAAGTCTCTTGGGAATGTCATTGATCCTGATGTGGTCATCAATGGAGGACAAGTAGGTGGTTCTCTAAAAAGTCTTTTTATTTTTGCTTTAAGGCTTCTAAATTGGCAGCCAAAATCTTTAATGTAGTTACTTTGATGTAAAAAAAAAATAATGAAAACCTATCTTTTATGCTAATAGCAGGTGCCTTACTGTGTTTTAAATCTAGGCTCTTAGGTAATATGTGATTTTAATGAAAAAGGGAAGGGCTGGGGTTGTGGCCCTATTGACTCATTTCAGGTCTGAGTCTCTGGGTCCTGAACCATGCTATCTCTTTGTTTAACTGAACTTCAGAATTTGTAAAAATTTATTTAAAAAAACAATAAAAATGTACAGTTCAGTGGAATCAGTATAAGAAAACAATGAGATTACAATTCATGCTTCATTATTACATTCTCAGAAATTCTGCCCCTTACCTTGGGTCATTAATGAGCATCGTATCTGGAGTTGCTAATAATTTGGTTTATTTTGGAGTTGCTTTCAGAAAAGAAATCACCTGTCGTTTTACTCCTTTGGCTTTTTTTTTTTTTTTTTTTTTTTTTTTTAAGTAGGCTTCATGCCCAGCACACAGCCCAGAGTGGAGCTTGAACTCATGACCCTGAGATCAAGACCTGAGCTGAGATCAAGAGTCAGACACTTAACTGACTGAGCCACCCAGATACCCATTACTCCTCTGGCTTTGTACCACCCTCCTAATGCCCAGTAATCACTGCTGTGTGTACGGAGTGGCTAGGGAGCACCCCCTCCACCATCAGAGAGGCATCAGGGCGCTGCTTCGACCCCAGCGGTCACGGATGGATACAGAAATGCCCGCATCCACGCATGAAACAAGATCGCAGAGCATACTTTTTCCCAGTGTTGGTTTTTAGACACAGCGGATCTCTGAGATTGTTAGCCCTTATTTCATTACAGTGCAAGTATATGTTATGCTCACTTTGAGCTCAAATATGTCAGAGGAAGAATATCGAAAACATTCGTTCACCATGTATATGTTAATATGTTTTTCCCTCCACCGAAAGGATCAAAGCAAAGAGCCTCCCTATGGTGCTGATGTCCTTCGCTGGTGGGTGGCCGAGTCCAACGTCTTCACTGAAGTGACCATTGGTCCAGCTGCACTTAATGCTGCCAGAGATGATATTAACAAGGTCAGCGTCACTTCTTCCCATTTCCGAATAAAAAGTGAGCTAAATGACTTTTTTTTTAAATGAAGTACATTTTATTTGGCATTTCAAAACAGTGAAAACATAGTGTAATCCTAATAATTTTATATGCTGTCTTTATATTTTATAAAATATAACCTAGCATAAGATAATACAAAATTATATTAATTTTATATACTTTTTGTGTGCTCTGTGAGCTTTCACATTCATTCCATTTATCTTTATTTTTGCCTGGGAAGCAGGTGAAAATAACATTCTTACCTATACAGAGGAACACACTGGGCCACTGAAGGGGGATTTGCCTTTATAAGGTTATAAAGAAATAACAATGAAAATTCAGTCTTCATGTGTAGAGTCCAGAGGTGGTTTCTATACCTGGGCTATTGAAATGAGAGTCTGTTTTTTGACATTTGTAGTATCATTTAGGAATGATATATGTATAAAAAAAAAAAAATCCCATTAAGAAAGTCACGAGTTGGATAAAAATTACAGAAAAAACTTTTCAGTAAGAATTAAAGGCTCACGTTTGTTTTTGACTGCATATTTTTTTCTCGATAGCTTAGGAATACACTCCGCTTTCTTTTGGGAAATGTCAGTGGTTTCAACCCAGAAACAGATGCCATTCCTGTTAACGATATGTATGTCATAGACCAGTATATGCTACACTTACTGCAGGATTTAGCAAACAAGGTAAGTATGAACTACTAAGCCTTTGGCAAATAGAAATACCAGCACTGTGGAATGTTGAAATTGGAGTTGCACGCAAGCAGAACAGACATTACTAGAAACAGTAACCATGGCACTGAGAAAAGTCATGCTTGGTGAGGTCCACACATTCTTAGGCTCACTTTAGGTAGTGGAGTCTTGGGATTTCTTTGGTGGTTTTTCAGGAGACTCACAGTACCTGGTGGGAACAGTAGGCCCAGACTTCCCCTAAGATGACACTTTTCTTTCAAGGTCTGCCTTACATATTTCCCCAAGAAGAAGGAATAAAGTGGAGCTATATTTTATCTGTAGATGCACTCTTCAAAGAATAGAAATAACTGAAATGACTGTTCCTCTGTGTTTCGTAAGATATTCTCCCATTTATATATACACAGATAATTTGTGTTTTCTCAAAAATTGGAAATGTGGTTGCTTCCACGTACCCTGTGTCAGAAATGTCCCTGCAGACGTTTGCCCAATTTTACTTTTCTGGCGAAAATGAGGGAACAGTGGCAACTTGTAGTCTCTGCTGTTTTAAAATAGTGTGGTTTATCATTTAAAACCTGATTCCTGGGGCACCTGGGTGGCTCAGTCGGTTGGGCATCCGACTTTGGCTCAGGTCGTGATCTCACAGATTGTGAGTTCGAGCCTGGCATTGGGCTCTGTGCTGACAGCTCAGGGCCTGGAGCCTGCTTCCGATTCTGTGTCTCCCTCTCTCTCTGCCCCTCCCCCGCTCATGCTTGCTCACTCTCTCTCTCTCTCTCTCTGTCTCAAAACTAAACATTAAAAACAAAAAAACTTGATTCCTTTGACGAGTATTCTTTTGTAGTTTCCAGAGTAGAATGTTCAGTGTTTTCTGAGGATAGTCAAATTTGATAGCCAGAAATGTTTCAAAGATCCTGTCACTACTGCGTATCTCCTGTTTTGTATCTGTTGCCTTTGAACAGATTTTGAAAAGGAACACATTTTGCTCATAGGGCCAGGGCTAGGCTCGCTGAGGGATCCAGGGAGGATAATGCAAGCTCACAGGACTTGCATTTTTGCTTGCTTATTCCATCTTCCAAATTTGTTCTGGCTTTTGTTCCTTAGATTACCGATTCATACAAACAATATGATTTTGGAAAAGTTGTTCGGCTGTTACGAGCATTTTATACCAGAGAACTCTCCAACTTTTATTTCAGCATAATCAAAGACAGGTATGTGGGACTGAATATTCAAACATTTCTTGAGTGTCTACTCTGCTTGACAAACCCCGGGCGTACATCGGTGAGCCAGACGGGCGGCACTGTGCAGTCATGAAGAAGTTGGGTTCTTGAGTTCAGGGGTAATACAACCTCATAATGTGATTATGAGAAGAGATGATATAAGGAACGTGCTTTGTGCTCTGCGTGGTAAAGTGAGCGCGCACTAAGCAACAGGTGCCAGTGGGGGTAATGAATCTAGTCCCTGTTTTCAGAGGAGTTTATAAATTTTGAGGAGAGACCAAGAGACAGGCAACTGTTACCGTACGAACATTGCGTCAGATCACTACTATCCAGTATCCTTTCAGAGGAGGGCTTGGTGCTTAGTCTTCCTGGGTGGCGGGTGAGCCACCGTGACGTGTCAGCCCCGACCCGTGAGCACCTCAGGGACCTCACACACGGGGATCGTGACCCCCAGTCCTCCGAACGCAGGAAGATGAATACCATCAACTAACGTATCAGTGGTCAGGGTTCCGGCTGTCGTCTCTCGGAAAACCGACGTGGACGCGGCGCCGCTGCGGGGAGTGGTGGGGGAAGGCGAGCGCACCCGCAAGGGGCCAACCGGGACAGAGGGTTGATCAGTCAAGTTCCGTGATGGAACGTCTGCCTCGGAAAATCGGAAGGTGGTGAGAGCCAGAGGATCGGCCACTGCGGGAGGAGACCAGCCCGAGGCAGGCCCCGCCTCGGCGCTCGCACTTGCGTGCGTGTAACGCCCCGCCGCGCACTTTGTTCTCGCCCAGGCTCTACTGTGAAAGCGCCGGCGACCCCGGACGGCGCTCCTGCCAGACCGCCCTGGCTGAAATCTTGGACGTGATGGTTCGTTCTTTTGCTCCCATTCTTCCTCACCTGGCTGAGGAAGCGTTCCAGCACATACCTTACGTCAAAGGTAAGGAACACTCGATTTGTTCTCCTGAGGAGAAAGACCCCTCCCTGGTGAGGATGCGATTTCTGGTTTTCTCTACTCCGTGGAAGGGGCGCTTTCCCGTCCACGGCGCGCGCGTGTGGCAGGACAGGTCTTGGCCCTTCAACTGTCTCTGCCCTTGTTTGGGGCCGCGTACGATGCATTTCAGAATGGCCTGCCAGCCACCACGGAGTGCTTTCTGAAACGTACGAGCAACTGGACATGACCGCAAAATCAGTTTTTCCTCGATGCCTTTATAAATGTGTGAAATATATTTTAGGTTTTATTAAGACAGAGTGTGGTGCCTTTAGTGAATATTTTTATCACGGTTTTTTCCCCCTGATTGTTAATTAGTAAGCTTATAGTAAATTAGAACTATAGAAATTCAAAGAGAAAAAGTCACTCACAATCTCGCTACGCAAAGACAACTACTGTTAATTTGGGGCTGTTTTTTCGATTTTATTTTCTTCTAGGCATCCTTTTTTTCCTTTTGAGGTCTTACTATATATTTTTTCCTTTGTTTAGATTTCCAAATGTGAATATAAATATTTGGTAAACATTTAGAATGGCTCCATAATATTTACCATAAATAACAATTCTTATTTTCTGTGAATAAATATTTCATGGTTAGAGGTCTGCGTATGGTTTAAAACGGCTCTATGTGAATTACTTTACCTTTTTTTTTTTTTTTTTTATAGAACCCAAGAGTGTTTTTCGTACTGGGTGGATTCGAACAAGTTCTATCTGGAAGAAGCCAGGATTAGAGGAAGCAATAGAGGGCGCGTGTGCAATGAGAGATTCATTTCTTGGAAGCATCCCTGGTAAAAATGCCGCCGAGTACCAGGTTACCATTGTGATAGAGCCCGGGCTGCTTTTTGAGATAATAGAGGTGAGGAGTGGTTTGTACCTTTGAAAATGATGTTAGGATCCTACAGCCTCACCTGAAATTTGGCTTTTAAAAATCTCCGTGTAAGTAAGATTTTGTAGTTTCCAAATCTTGTAACCCTGATATTATCACAGATTCTGTTTCCTACTTTTCTGTGCTTCCTTTCCCTCCTTCTGCAAAGTATGTACTTTACCAGAGGGGCAGGGAAGGTGCAATAAAGTCCTATTTGAAATGCAAAACCTTGGGCCTACTTGCATGTGACAGAAACCGATGACATTAGTTTCCAGTACATAAAAATTGAGAGTTTTGTGTTCAGGGTGTAGTTTTCTGCGAATTTTGTCAAAACAAATCCAAGAACGGATTTCAGCCTTTTTCTCAGGAAATCTGAAGAAAATTCATTTGCTGTAGCAAATCAGCATGCATTCTCTGAAAGCATTCATCCTATTTTTATTTCCGAAAGGACCATCAGAATTTTCTTCTTGGGATTCTTAGGGGTTCATTGGCCAGATTGACTTTCATGATAACATACTGGCTCAAGATTTTTCTCCACTTTCAATGCTTGAGAAGAGAATTGATAATCTATATTTTAGAAGTCTTACTGCTATCATAGTTTTCTGAAAAATGACCATCTCATTTGGTTGGTAAGCTCACTTTAAGTTTTTAGTAATGTGATTAGATTAGGATTTGAGGCTTGAAACAGCTAGTCTCTAGGAGATCGTTGACCATAGCGGAGAATTTCAGTAAGATACGTTTTAAAATCTACCGGTTGGCAGGCTCAGACTCCTTTATGTTATGAGCGGGAAACTGAGGACCGTTGCAACTGTGAGCGAGCTAAGGCTACACAGCCTAGTACTGGGCTTTTCTCCTGCATGTCATGTTTCTTTTGACTTCATTAGTTCTGAGTAGTGAGTTAAAAAAATACACCTTGTTTGGATCATTTACATTGGAAAAAACTTAGGGATTTAAAAAAATATGAATGTATTTTTCTTAGGAATTACGTTAGGTAGCTGTCAGATGATGGAGTCCTGGATCTATCAGTTACCAATTACATGAATTTGTTAAAACCAAATTAATTTCCTCAAAGCTCCTGTTTTCTCTTGAGCTTTTTTTTTTAAAGGAATGTCCATATTCGCTTAGTAACTCATTTTGAAGAGCAGAATTACAATGAAAAATGGAAAAATTCTTATCAGACACCCAGCTTTCTAGTACTTCAGAAGAGTTCTGGGGGTAATTCAGTTGCCTCCATTGGTCTGTGTTGCCGAAAGCAGGTCTGCTCATGTAGCGCCTTGACCCCTCTCCTAAAGCGGGAGGCAGGGTGCAGGATAAAGAAGTCTGGGCCATGAGGCCACTAGACCTGGGCTGGAATCGCAGCTCCCCACCTGCTGCCTGAGAACCGTGGGTGAGTGCACCCCTCCGAGTGGCTTTCCTCATTTGGAAAATGGGGATAAGAAACACTGTGTTTCTAATCATAAGGGACATTTAGCATCTAGCATAGTGAGGTACCTACTGACTGGATTTTTTTTTATTTTATTTATTTATTTATTTATTTTTTAAATGCTTTTTTTTTATTTTATTTTTTTTTAATTTTTTTTTTTCAACGTTTATTTATTTTTGGGACAGAGAGAGAGCATGAACGGGGGAGGGGCAGAGAGAGAGGGAGACACAGAATCGGAAACAGGCTCCAGCCTCCGAGCCATCAGCCCAGAGCCCGACGCAGGGCTCGAACTCACGGACCGCGAGATCGTGACCTGGCTGAAGTCGGACGCTTAACCGACTGCGCCACCCAGGCGCCCCAGACTGGATTTTTTTTTTAATTTTTTAAAATTTATTTTGAGAGAGAGGGAGAGAGAGAGAGGGAGAGAGAGCGCACGAGTGAGCACAAGTTGGGGAGGGGCAGAGAGAATGAGAGAATCCCAAGCAGGCTCCGCACCATCAGCACAGAGCCCGACGTGGGGCTTGAACTCACAAACTGTGAGATCATGACTCGAGCAGAAACCGAGAGTCAGACCTTAACCGACTGCACCACCAGGTGCCCCTTGACTGGAAGATTTAATCTGAAGCGTTTCATTCTAGTTAAGAATGGATTTAGGAGATATTGGTACCAAAGGGTTACTCACAAAACACAAGAGTCTGTAGCATTTATTCTTACAACCTCAGTTTGCAGTAAAAATTGAGATGGTAACTTTGACATGCTCGTTCCCAGATGCTACAAGCTGAGGAGACTTCCAGCACCTCTCAGTTGAATGAATTAATGATGGCTTCCCAGACGACTTTACTCCCTGAGGAACCACGAACACTAACGACAGATGTGATTGAGCGCAAAGGGACGTTTCTGATCAATTTAGAAGGTAAGGAGGAGGCCACAGTAACGAGAGGGACCTGGAGAACTGAGTGATAATCGAAGGTCATCTCCAGCTTTCCCGTGGATTAGGTGTATTCTAAAGGCAGATATGTTCTTAGAATACATCTTTTTATGGGAAGTGGCTCAAGTTTCTGTGTGAGCTCTCAGAAGCATCCTGCATGATGACCTTGGGAACCCAGGACTAGGGAGAGGAGAGAGCTTCCCTTGCTGTCCTGTGAGTAATTGATAGTTGTCATTGTGTGTGAAGTTAGTTGGCCTCACTCACTCCCGTTGGCTTTTTGTGCTCCTGTCCTTTGACACTCAGTACCCTGGTACTGCCTAGCCTGCCCTTCTCCAGCGTTGACTCTGAAATTGCTTATTTTGCCCACCCTATGTTAACAGATTTAGCCATTTTAAAAAATTATTTTAGAGAGAGTGAGAGTGCGGGTGGGGGACGGGGCCAGAGCCAGGGAGAGAGACTGTCTCCGTGCTCAGTGCAGAGCCCGACATGGGGCTCGATCCCACGACCCTGGGACCAGGACGTGAGCCGAAATCAAGAGTCATACTCAACCCACCCAGGCGCCCCAAGATGTAGGCATTCTTAATGAAGGGTTAAGGAAGAGGTCTTATCGAACTCGTGCCCACCACGGTCTCTCTCCCAAGCAAGTACTGTCGGTGATGCGATGGAGGCACAGCAACATTAACAGAGAATAACACGCGGGATCTCTGGGAAGGGGATGCTGCCTGTGTTTTCCAGAGTTGTTAGGTGTCATCGGGAGGTGTGAGGCTAATTTGTGGGCATCAGTGTAAATCTGAGGCCTGGAAACCCTGACCACGTAGTAAAGATTCTCACTTGCTTCTCAAAATGTTAATGTACGTTGTTTGTATTATGGCTAGAAAATAACTTTCTTACGTGTATTCAGTCTGAAGTCTGAGCACTGATAATGGAGGAATTTTTGTTTTCTTTTGGTCAAACCAAGCAATCTTAAGTGGGCACACTGCAGTTGTCACTAGAATTTTTCAACTTTTAAAAATTCTTGCGTAGGGGCTCCGGGGTGGCTCAGTCAGTTAAGCGTCCGACTTAGGCTCAGGTCACGATCTCACGGTTTGTGGGTTCGAGCCCCACGTCAGGCTCTGTGCTGACCGCTTGCTCGGAGCCTGGAGCCTGCTTCGGATTCTGTGTCTCTGTCTCTCTCTGCCCCTACCCCGCTCACGCTTTGTCTCAACTGTTTCTCAAAAAAACAAATGTAAAAAAAAAAAAAATTTTTTTTTAAAGTCAAATTCTTGTGTAGCTAGAGAGGCAAAGTAATTTGTCAGAACTAAACCTGGATTAAAGAGCTAGAAGGCCTGCTCTGCTCTGCCTGAGGAGATAACAGTTCAGTGACTTGTAGAAAAAGCAGTTAACCTCTCACTCAGGGTCTCCCGATTCCTCGGCCATCCTCAGTCGTCAGATCGTGAGTCCCCCGTCATAGCCGTGTGCGTGTGAGGCAAATGAAGTAGAAACGACCGGTTTACCAGGGGAAGGAGAAGTTTCAAAAAAGGAGCGCCGGCAGAGCCATCGGGAGCTAGGGATACAAGCGGACTGGCCCGTCAGAAAGCCTCTTGGTGTCCTTTCTCTCCCAGGTGGGGATATTCGCGAAGAGTCTTCCTATAAAGTAATCGTCATGCCGACCACCAAAGAAAAATGCCCCCGTTGTTGGAAGTACACCGCCGACTCTTCAGACGCGCTCTGCCCCCGGTGCACGCAAGTCGTCGCTGGAAGGGAATAGGTCACGCTGCTGCTCATGGTGGAGCGCTCACAGCACCGGCGAGAAACCCAAGATTTCGGTCATGAGTGGGAGAGGAGATGGTGGAGGAGAAGGGGCAAATTCAGAACTGTAAGTCTGTCCTGTGTTAGATAAAAAGTAACGTGTATGTATATACACACATGCAGAAAGATACACGTATGAAGATGGATCTGGACGGATCCATAATGGATTTATTCAGAACAGACACTGAATATGTTTGCCTTCAGAGGTGGCTGACCGGGAAATGTTTTCTATTTTATAAATCTTCCTGACTCAGGATTTAAGTTCTCTAATGTCTAAAAATAAAGGCATCTGGAAAATTACCGACATTGGTGAAGTTGTAAAAATCAAGTGAAAAATATGGTTTTGAAGGCAAATGGCAGAGGTGCGTGTTCCCCTTCAGGGACAAAAAGAGTGATTTCATTCTGCCTCACTAGTGAACGTCAACCTCGTCACAACACATCGCCAGCAAACTTGTTATTCTCCTACAAGAGCGGAAAAAAACTTCATACTTGTATTTATGAATGGTGAAACATGAAAGCTGAAAATTTATTTCACTAACATACGTAAGTTCACAACAAGGAACAGACACAGAAAATGAAAGTCTATACAGAGGGTCACTACTTACAGTACATTAGAGAAGAGCGTTGTATAAACAATTCAGTATTGGATTAAAACCTTGCGAGGGATGGCTAATTCTATCAGCAGAAATCTAACTTTCAGAAGCCCAACAGACTCATTCCTGTCAGTGTGAGAAAGGGCTTTCACTGTTGCTATGGCATCCTTTAAAAAGATTTGTCTCTTATAAATGAAGGAGCCGCAGCAACTTGTAAGTGAATGGTGTATTCCACATAAGCTTCATACTATTAAATCTTTCCTTTGATTTTAAATTGTAACCATTTTTTTTTAAAGAAGACACTTTAACAGTGCTTACTTTGACCTTAGATGAGTTTTTATAACAAAGGTGAAACTTCCTTTCTTATTTTTGCAATAGTATGCAGGAAGCTTTTAGAAGGTCAGTGCTATGTTCTTCCCCACCTGGTCTGGTTTGTCCTGGCTCTTCTAGGTCTACATCTAAACACAACCTGTAATGTAGAAGTTATGACGATTTGAACATTCCTGTTCTCCTCAGCATTATATAGTGGGACTTAACACGGGACAGAATGCCTATTTAATGTTAGTGAAGAGAGGGGGGTGGCAGTTCTAACTAAGAAAACACGACTGGCTCTTGGCTTCCCGTCACTAAGTGCAGCCGACCTTTGTTCCAGAAACCACCCATTATTCTACATACAGTCTAATTCCTTTATTTGTGGCTAACAGGTAATAAATATTTAGCTGCTTTTCTTTTTTTTTTTAATTTTTTTTTTTAATGTTTGTTTATTTTTGAGAGAGAGAGAGAGACAGAACATGAACGGGGGAGGGGCAGAGAGGGAGACACAGAATCGGAAGCAGGCTCCAGGCTCTGAGCTGTCTGCACAGAGCCCGATGCGGGGCTCGAACTCACCGTGAGATCACGACCTGAGCCGAAGTCGGACGCTCAACCGACTGAGCCACCCAGGCGCCCCTAGCTGCTTTTCTTAACCATGTAACCATGAATTAAGCATGTAATTCAATTTTAAAATTCTGTGAATGGTCCACTTTAGGATCACAAATGTAACTAGAGATTTGTAATTCAGCGATTGGTTACAGTTCTATGAGCCATATTTTAGCTTATTACTCTCAACAATCCCCAAATTTGATTACGAGTCCTACCAGAATTAGTCTAACCAGGTTTATTCTCTAAAATGCTCATTAGGTACCCCTTCCCCCAGAAATGACACTTGGATCAAAGTGAGGATTTAAAGTTTCTTTGACCAGCCCCCAAAATTCATAACTACTTTCAGACTAAGCTTTTGGGATGCATATAACAAGTGACTACATAAAGCTAGGTAGGTTCACAAGAAATCACACAAATGGGTCTGGATGGGGCAGCGGAGATCCAAGCAGGGGGTGAGACGTTGGGCTAGCTCTCGGTCCTTCTCAGTGCTGCCACGGTACAGCGGGACCTTCGACCAGGCTTACAGGCCCTCACCCAAATAGTCGAGACGTCTTCCAACTTTATCTTTCAAGATTTTTAAATTAGACAGTAATTATTAAGTCTTAGACTGTTCAGTTCGTATTCGGGTGTTGCCTTTTAGTTAAAAAGAATTAGGATATCCTCTGAGGATCCTCAGACATAAGACTTTTTTCTTTAGTCCTTGAGGGGCATGCTCCTCAATTCCCCAATCGCTAAAGTTGGCTTCTCACAAGTACGAAACAAACTTCGGTATCACAATGAGTTACTATGAATAACACCTGTGATCCATGACAGAGGTCAGTAATTGCACTATATGGCTACATTCCAAAAATATACCGTTATACTTGGTATTTGTGGAGCTTTTACAGAGTTTTGGTTAATGTGGTTTTACTCAACAAGTAATTATTCAGCACTTGGACTGCACAGGCACTCTCGGGTACAAGATCATCTTATTCTCTCCACCCAGCTGTGAGGTAGGTTTGCGGAGCCGTAATTATCACCGAGCCTCTTCTGGGCTGTTCCCAAGAACAGATAACATTACCATATCCCAGAAGCAGACGTTTCTAAACACTGGTAGGAAAAATACAGTGGGACTTAAATTTTTAGCATCGTTGCCCTTTTTTTAAAACATAAATTTTACAAGATAGTACAGTTTTACAATCACCTGATGTGGATACAACTTTGAATCTTGGCAAAGGGAAATCTCAGCTTACACCGTAATTAACTTTGCTGTGTGCCTGCGTCGCGGATTCTCAAGTTGGCAAGCACAGCAGGTTAAGGTTCTGTTCAGCGTCCCTTCTGATGAACGTGATGATCTCGAACCCGTTCTTCCTCCAAAGCAAGGTCATCCTCCGGTGGCGGCAGCATAACCTCTGGGAAAGAGCCTGTCCGCGTCCTGACTCCAGGCGGCGGCCCGGGTGTGGGACTGGGGCATGCCGACAAAAGCGAGTGGGTCGTTTCCCTCATTTTACTGACGGGGACTACACATGAACACGTTTAAATTTAATTACAATAACATTTCAAGTACAAAATATAGACTCTGATAATAACATAATCTGTAAATTATAACCCATTTGAAATAGCAAAGTTTACCAATAGAGCTACTTAAAGTGCTTAAATTAGAAATAAACAGTAAAACACCTGTTAGTAATTAATGGTATCATTGATATTTGTTTATATTTTATCTTCAATATTAACGAAAGGAGTGGATTTAGCCAGAACTGCACTTTTAAAAGTAGTATGTGTTTTTATTTTACAAAAGAAAAAAGATAGACTCCCTCCATAAAATTCCAGATCTTCCTATGTAAAATTACCATGCACTAATTCATGTTGTTCACAACTGTAGACGGTTCACAACTGGCTGAGTGTCATAAAGAAGGACTCGATATGGCTTCCACAGCTTCAATGAGGTGTAAGGCTAAACCGTACTGCCCGTGGTTTTCCGGTAGCAGCTCGATTACTTTATGTACTAGTTTAGCTGTTGTTGCGATTGGCACTTCTGTGTTTTGAAGATCCTGGGGGTTCTGCAAATGGAACAAAAAAATGACCAGTCATACACAACAGTAACTGTTGGTCGCTTCAGAGTTATCAGAATAGTTACTTCCTAGTAAGAATGCTTTTCTTTGGACCTAAATTAAACTTGTAATTTAAATCTTCTCCTTAACCGTTATTAAATATGCATTTGAGAAAACACCCAAGGGCACCTGGGTGGCTCAGTCAGGTAAGCGTCCCACTCTTGATTTCAGCTCAGGTCACGATCTTACGGTTCGTGAGATCGAGCCCCACGTCGGGCTCTGCGCTGACGGCACAGAGCCTGCCTGGGATTCTCTCCCTCCCTCCGCCCTTCCCCCGCTTACTCTGTCTCTGATAGACGACAGACAGACAGACAGACAGACAGGTAGACGGCAGGCATCCAGTGGCCTCATCGGTCCCACGCTCCCATACTCACCATCGCTTTCAGCCAGGTACAGAGCGTGGGTGGGAGTCGGGCCAGCAGCTCCATGCCTTCTTTCGTCTGGGTGCGGAGAAGCGCGTGCGCCAGTCTCTGCCCTGTTAACACCAGCAGCTGAGAGGCGAGGACCTCTTTGTCCTGAACCTGGAGGATGGCCTGAGGAGATGAACGTGGACAAACGTACGGTAAGAGCTAACAGATTTATTTACTCCAGGAAAGGCTTTGCCAGTGAAGAGATTCCCGTTCGTTTTTGAGCTGTGGCCGTGTATACAACCAACGAAGAAGAGTCCAAATCAAATTTGGCATTCAAAATGCAAATTTCTCCTCATCACCTAATTTTTCTTATCCCCTAATTTTTTTAATTCAATACGACTAGAAGAGTCAGTTTTTAAATTTCTGGCAAAGAAGGGGACTTAAAATCACATCATGACTGCTGACGACCCTCTAATGGCTTCCGAACACACTCTGAATCACCACGAGCTACGAGACGGGACCTGGCCCCTGCCGACCTCCCGCCTCGTCTCTGACGTCTTCATCTTCCGTGCTATGTACGGTCCCCCACGCGGGCCCTTCTGGCCTGGCACGCTGCCAAGCTAGTCCCGCTACGGGGCCTCTGTTCTTGTCGCTACTCGGGCCATGAGCTCTGTTGCCCCAGTTTTCTGTTACTGGCTGCATCTTCTCCTCGGGGGCTCGGTTCAGATGTCACCTCTGACCACCGCTGTTCGTCACAGCGTTTCTCACTCAGTACAGGAGTCGGCGTGCTCTTCTGCTACCAGCAGACTATTGATCCCACGAGGAAGGGATCTGGTCTGTGTGTTTTACTCTTGTGCCCTTTGCATAGAACAGGCCTGACACACTGGAGGAGTCTGTTAAACACAGACCAGAAACGGGCAACTGATTACAGTTTTATATTTTAATATTCTTTTATTTGGGGGCCTAGAAGTTCTAACAGAAAGAAAAGCTAAAAGCTTAACTGGAGACTTTTCTGATTCTTTACTCCAACTATAAATGTTCTAACTTGAGCCCCCACCTCCCGCTCCTACGGTGATATTACCTCTTCTCCTAAGTGGTCAACTCCATAGTTGTAGAGTTCCCCCACATAATGCCTTCGAACAACATCTTCACTAACTTGAAGGTGATGAGCCAAATCCACGGCCAGAACTGGCCAATCTTGGTCTTTCCCAAAAGGAGTGGTTGGTGCCTCTTCAGAGGACTCTCTGTCCTTCATAACTGAATGCTGGGCCTGGACGGCTGCACTAACGACTTTCAGTAAGAACTCAAAAATGGAGAAGGACACAGAGCACTGTTAGTATATCTCGTTTTAAAATGTCTAAATCAAAGTAATTGTTGGCTTTCCTCTCAATCAGGGTAGCTCTTCCATTAAAATTAATGATCAGGGCGCCTGGGTGGCTCAGTCGGTTAAGCGTCCGACTTCAGCTCAGGTCACGATCTCACGGTCCGTGAGTTCGAGCCCCGCGTCGGGCTCTGGGCTGATGGCTCAGAGCCTGGAGCCTGCTTCCGAGTCTGTGTCTCCCTCTCTCTCTGCCCCTCCCCCGTTCATGCTCTGTCTCTCTCTGTCTCAAAAATAAATAAACGTTAAAAAAAATTAAAAAAAAAATAAAAATAAATTCTTTAAAAAAAAAAATGATCAAAGAGGAACATATACTTGAAAGGAAAAATGGCTCTCCAGAATACCCTGGAAGTGGTCGCCATCCTTTAAGACCTGCTACCTTTTTTATTTACTATTATTTTCTGAGACACACAAACAAAATCCAGTAATTGTAATTTACCTGTTGTCGTACAGAAATAAAGTTTGGATCCATTTCCCCACTAGGTAATAACTGAATTGAAGTTAGGTCTTTGAAAAATGCATTCTTCCCCTGAAGAGAAAAAAAGACCAAAAAAACTGATGAATACATTACTATTAAAGGCAAGACAAAAGATTTTAAAATTTAGTCATTTAATGGATAAGTCACGGTTGATGTTTCTTCTCCTTGAACAGTAACATTTCAGAATTTTATTCACTTAATTTTTATAATAATCAGTATACGGTAGGCAGCCTTTAAGGTATGATCCCCTCCCCCTGCTATGCAGGCCTCGGGTTGTCCCCTGCCCTTGAGTGGGGGCTGGACCTGGTGCCAGCAGAAGAGCAGAGATGTTAGCGTGTCACTTGCCAGATTTGGGTGCTCACATTCACGCTCCTTGCCCTGAGGGAAGCCGGCACCCACAGCAACCACGGAAGCCCGCAAGTGGATCCCCCATCTCCACCCCAGTTGGGCCTCGAGATGGGACTGCCGCCCCGGCTAAAACCCTACCTCAAGACTCCTGAAAGCCTTTGAGCCTGAGGCACTAACTAAGGGGTGGAGGGCGGGCAGAACCCAGATTCCTGACCCAGGAAAATGGTAGTAAATGTTTGTTGTTTTCAGCCACTAAATTTTGAGATAATTTGTTATGCAGTAATAGATAACAAAGACGTGTGTGTACTCTGAATTCTTTTAAAAACACTTGTTTAACTCGGAAGTCATCTTTAAGAGAATGGATGTGTGTCTGAAAAGGCGAAGCAGAACATCAGAAAGCTGGATTTCAGAACTTCCTTGGAAGGAAGTGTAACACAGAGCCAAGAACACCGGCCTCCGGAAGTTGCCAAGACCCAGCTTCTAGTCCCAGGCCCACACTTGCCACCATGTTATCTTGGACAAACGACCCCACCATCCCAGGCTGCTGTGTGTTCACCTGCAGACAGTCATCGGGTATCTTCTAACGTATTTTCTAGACCCAAAGGTTATCCGTAGCGTGACTGCCAATGAGGATAAAGCTACTCATCCTTTAGTGAGGAGAAACAGCAGACTCCCTAGGGCAAGCCCCTGCATTACAGACATCACTGATTCAATTTTTCCACAAACTCACGCACAATTTGTTACTCTCTAGATTCCGCCCGGTGGTCTCAGTTATAATGAGGGTCTACCGTACGTGAGGGCCTCTGGGCGGGGAACACGTATGCACAGCTATCACAGCACCATTTGTTTACCACGTTCTCGACACCGCTCAGCACTTCGTGTTAAGTGAACGTAACCCTCGGAACCACCATAAAGCAGGTACTAGAATCATCACTTCTGAATGAGAAAACTGAGGCCAGGAGAAGCTCAGGAAGACTCGCCAGGAAATGGCAGAGCTAGGATTCAGTTTCACCAGCCAAACCCCACTGCCTCTGCACGTGAGAGTCCCACAGCTGTCTCGGGGCATCCTGGCACGACCTGGGCTGGGACTAACATCACCACCGGGCTTGTCCAATACGTGTTCTGGTCTCACAAGCTCCCTGAGGGGACTACTGAGCTAGGCACACGGTTTTAGTTTTTCTTTAAAGAAAAAAAATTTACCCTCTGCTTTTACAAACATCAAGGCAAGCTATAAACATTCACCCAGAATCTATGTTCACAAATGTAAAAACGATATCATTACTTTATGAGGTAGGTAAAAATTTGTCATCAGCCTTCTACCTTTCAAAGGTCAACTACTGAGATTTAAACGTGAAAATAACTTTCTTAAAACATAGCTACTTCTGTTTATATCTACCCCCTAACTCAACACATCCAAAACCCCTCTACATGGGCTTCCTTGGGAAGCCACGAGCCGTCCAAGCTTGGGAGCTCATGGAACTGGGGCCCCTTCGTGTCCTGCGGCACCTTTCCCAGCCTGTCCTCATGGTACAGGTTCCCCCAGACCTTCCACGACTTCCTCTTCTCCCCAGTCCACACCCTCAGTGACTCATCGCTGTCACTGGTTCCCCAGACCACGGCCGCGTCTCCCCTCTTCTGCATCCTGCTGACGCTGACTCTTCTCCAACATCTCCTTAATTTTAAATTTATTAAACATTTACTGGGTTCCTGTGGCATGCCAGGCACGGCACAGAGCCGGGGGAACAGCGAAGAAGTGGTAAGTTAGTGCAGAGCAAGACCTGGAGGAGAAGGTGACACTTAAGTGAGAAAGGGACAACACGCAGAAGCTGTGGCCACAGCAAAACCACGGTCTAGGAAAACGGGCCACCGCAGTGAGAAGAGGGAAAAGTGTCTGCCTGCTCTAGGGGAGGGGGTAGTCAGGAGTCGCCGCAGGGCAGGCGCACGGAGGAACGGGTGGAGGGAGGAGAGGCAGCCCCTGGTGCGGAGAGCCTTCCTCTGCCTCCAGCGCAGTCATGGGCCGGCGTCTCCCGCCCCACCCGCGCTCTCCCCGCTAAAGGGACCTGTGAATTCGGGACAAGCCGCTGAGCATTCCCTGTGTTCCTTCTTCAGGGGGCAGCCTCTGTGCAGGGAGCAGGAGCCTGAAGGGCAGCCCGCGCGAGTCCAGCCGTGCCCCAGGCACGTGAGTCACTGAGGGTGAAATACATCACTTTCCCACAAGGCTAAGCTGTGTTCTCCAACTCTGCTTCTGTCAGTGAAAGGCTAAGTAATAAAGCTGGCCAACCGCCTGACTTCTGATTTTCATCTCCAGCTGTCTGGATCCTGTCTGAGTAAATGTGCGTTCTGGAAAGGGAATTGTGGCAGCGTGGGACTGGACGGAGAGAAAGCGAAAGACCAGAAGGCCTGAACTGGGTGATGGGAGGGATGGACGGAGGCGGTTTCAGGAAGAATCGACGAGAGGGGCTCGAAGGGGAGACAGCAAGAGACCTTCACGGCTTCCCGTCCGCCCGGGCGCAGCCGGGGATTAGGACAGCAGCGTAGGTCAAGGGCAGAGTGCGGGTGAGGGGGTCGAGACAGATTTTAGATATGAAGTGTCTGGGGTCGCACAGCACATTCTGAGAGAGACAGGATCCCCCTGAGTCACACAAGTACCGAGCAACTTCAAGTGTGAAAGATGAGTCTGGCTCCTCGTCCTGCGAGACCCTCGGCTGCGAGGTGGCTCGGGCGTCCTCGGAGGGACATACCTTACTATCAAAGAGTGAAAGCGGCTTCACGGTTTTCAGAGAAAACCTCATAATGGCGAAGAGGATGGAGCACAGGACGGAATGGTGCTCCACCAGCGGGTAGTGGATGTGTTTCTGCTCGAAGGCCAGCTCCACGATCGAGATCGGTCCTTCGACGGCGAGCCACGCGTCCTCCGTATCCAGGACAGGTGCCTGCATTTCATCCCTGCTAACGTCAGCCTACGTGTTTTCAGAACAGAGAACTGTGTTCAGAACCGGAGAGATAACAGCTTGCAAACACGTTAACGAGCTTTACCAGTGGGAAGTACAAACCCCTTTTGTCCCCGCACCTCCGATTTACAACAACAACTCTAATCCTTTATAAGAAACCACTATTTGGGGGGCTTAAGTCAAAACTAAGAAATGAATAAATGAAAAAACTTTTTTCTCTAGTCCAATGATTTTAACAACATTTAGGGGCGCCCAGGTGGCTCAGTAAGTTAAGCGTCCAACTTCGGCTCAGGTCATGATCTCATGGTTCATGGGTACGAGCCCCACATCAGACGCTGTGCTGACAGCTCAGCCTGGAACCTGTATCGCATTCTGTGTCTCCCTGTCTGTCTGTCTGCCTGTCCCCCGCTCGTGCTCTCTCTCTCAAAAATAAACACTGAAAAAAATTAATAAAAAAAAAAAACATTTACTGTCTTAGTTCAGAATGCAAATACACCTCTTTTACCTCCATTAAAGTCTGAAGAAGATCCAAGCAGGAGCCGAGGAAAGAGGTCATTGCCGTGTCGCTCATCCCCACATCCTGTTGTTTTTTTTTTTAAAGGAACATAATTAGTGCCAGGAGCAAAGCTGCTACACTTACTATCAGAAAAATAAAAAACAGGCCTATGTAACTGTCTGCACTGCACAGACAAGAAGACCCGGGCACATTTTATTCCTTTCTTGAGCGTCAACTAATTTTAAATCGGGCTTTAAAAATTATGGTACCACTATCAACTTTATGAAAGTTAGTGTCCTTCGTGTGTTGAAAGACATGGTGTCGTCAGACGCCACAGACGGTGGCACTCTGCTTGCGGGCAGGCTCGCTAAGGCACGTCACAGCCACCTGCGTGAGACCGCACAGCCACACACACGACCCTGGCACGGGAAGACGCACACACGAAAGCCCCATCTGTCAGGTCGCAAGAAAACAACCTGCTCTGGTTTTGGAGCGTCCTTCAGGGACGGAGCTGAACCCTCTAAACAAAACCTGAATCCTCGAGCCTGTGAACTAAACACCAGACCCGTGCTGTGGGCACCAGGCCGTTCCTCCTGACTCCAGATTGACCCACAAGGTGCCTGGAGTCAACATAAACAACCAACCAATAAGCCCCTAACATCTAAGGGATCCAGAGCGCACACAGGTATAACTGTAGCCACAGAGCCACTCTCGAGGGCACAGCGGAAGAATCTTCGACGGTGGCGGCTTTTCAGGGCTGTGGGCCTAGAACGGCTACATGCACGTGCCCCGTTACTTCCTAAGGTGTTGCAATAAGAATACTTCAAAGCTTCAAGCAAAAGTCTGCACTGTTAATCCCTGGCCTCAAACAGAAGCCCGGTATCCGTGGGCTGGAATGTTGCTTAAGGCTTATTCGTACAATGGTTGTTCCATAAAGGTGGCTACGTTCGCTCATGAATCTGCCCCGACCGGACACTGGCTGCCGCCGTCAGGAAGCACAGAAACCACACGCGGCAAAGCCAAGACGGCCTGGCGCCCTCCCATCCACGGTCCAGACTGAAGACACCTTGTGAAAACTCACCTGACACACAGCATCTGACAACCTGGAAAGGTCAATTAAAATTGGCCGCAGTTCGTGACCAGTCTCCTTAGTATCACACTCTCTTTCCACCTTTATCTCCTGACAGGTCACCAAAATGGTAACAAAGGCAAAGTTCACCCCTGCCTGAAGTTAATAAGGCACCTACGTAAAGCACAGGATTAACTATACATCCAGTTAAAGGAGATTCACTTACCCTTCGGCATAACCTATCCTTTGGTGATTTTCCAACCTAAGGCAAAAGGACACAGAATACTATATTTATTTAACAATTGAAAAAAAAAAGGCATTACTATGGTATAGGAAATAAAAAGTAACGAAATTTAAAGAACCTAAATCGAGCTATAAATAAATGTTGGTTCTGCTCATTTAACTTTGTGGTGGAACTTAAAACATATATTATGAAAATATGTCACGCTGGGCCCCCAAATAATCCTTTCAAAAATAAATATTTTTGAACTATTAAATAAAAAAAGAACTCTAAAAGTCTGGTGATCAATTTGTACAATCAAGTAACTGTGTTGCCTTCAAACCCAGAACAAAACTCAAGGTTATGAATAAAGAGCAGCTAAGAATTCTGCCTGTTGATAAAGACACATGATAATTTTTTAAATGGTAAGGAGAGACCATCTAATGCAGACAGAAGTTAAATTCCTAGCTCAGAAAACTGGTTGATTTTCTCGATTCCGTAAGCACAGAGATTCCACCGTGCACTTTACCCAAGGTGATAAGTGGGAGCGGAAAGTTCTGCTCTTCAGGAACATGCCTTGATCAGAATTCACAGGAGGCAGTGGTAAGTACCAGGGATGGGACTCCAGCACAAAGGCCGCTTCACCTCGTTGCCTCTCCTGAGATCACTGCCATGGCCTTCACACGACCAAGCCCAGCCCGTCCCAATCCCAACATTTCACCCTGTTGCCTGCAAAATGCAAACCTGAACCTATCGTTCCCCTGCGTTGAGCTGCCCCAGTGTCTTCAAGACAAAGAAGAGCCACCACTGACGACCCTCCCCCTGCCGTATGTGCCCTACGCTGAGTGGTCTACACATACCATTAGAAAACCCCAAATCCAGGGCCTACCCGGGAAGTACTTCATGCCCTGCTTCCTGCACTTTCCTAAGCCTGCGCTTCAAGCACACGAAGCTACTCACAGCTCTGATTCAAAAACACAGCCTCCTGTGTCCACGACTTTGTTGTTAATGCCTCTTCTTCTCACCCACTGCTTCATACGTACTAATCTTCAACATTCAGCCCAGAAGCCCTCCCTCTGGTCTGTTACTTACTTCCTCTTCTCCACTCCAAAGGCAGCCTATGTACCCTGTGGACTGGGAGTCCTCCAAGGGCAGGGACTGGGGCTTTTAGCTCTGTGGCCATAGAACTTAGCACAGTTCTTGGCACAGAAGAGATACTCATCATAATCAATACTTGTCAAATGACTCATCAAAATTCTCTGCCTCCTCGTTCAGGACTGCTCAAAAAATTCAAATCCAGGTTGTGAGGCTCAAGCGTGACCGGGGACGGGAGAATGCTAGAACACTAAGCAGTAACATACACGCAGAACTCTTGCGTCACTATTCTCCCAAAAGAGCAGCGGTCGGAGGTGCAGGTGAACAGAACAGGATCAGAAAGGCCATAGGAGTGAGTTTCGAAAAAGAAACATTTAAGCAGGCAAGGAAGGTGAGCACACAGGGAAAAACAGGTGTAACTAGAAAAACATGTTACCGGTGACAGGAGCTGTGGCCCAAAGTGGGTCTGAATGTAGCGCTGCTCATGGCTTAGGAACGTCTGTCACCGACATCAGAAAGAACATGTTGTAATTACAGCGGTAACTCTCCTGACATCCGCTTAACTGAGCCACATGAACCTCCCTCTGGACGGGCCTGGGGACGGTGACGACGGCCTGGCGCCCAGCTTGGGGGCAGGGCCCCACCGGCTGCAGTCTTTGCCCAGGTGCTGGGTTTGCTCCCAACGCTGCTCACGCTGGGTGTCATATGTAATGTCGCAATTATGCAACTTAATGAAATAACTGATAAAATGTGAGGAAACAAAGGGAGTTGTTTATTTAACTACCAGGTTGAAGGCTTTCAAAACATTTGTGGAGATTTAACACCGATGTCTACTGGATTAGACAGAGGGACAGCTACAAAGATGAGGGCAGAGCTTATAAAATCTAAACATTTTGCACTCAGACTGCATCACAACGTTAAAGAATCAGGATCTAGAAATCACAGGCCAGGCATTAGGGGTGAGGTTTACGTAGGAAAACCAAAGTAGGGTGGCAGTCCTACTCAAAGAAAATATCTTAGCCCTATATCCAAAGATTGATGAGAAACTGTATATTTGTACACTTCAATTTCAGCTCCAGTCATGACCTCATGGTTTGTGGGTTCAAGCTCCGTATTGGGCTCTGTGCTGACAGTGCTGAACCTGCTTGAGATTCATTCTCTCTCTCTCTCTCTCTCTCTCTCTCTCTCTCTCTCGGGGGGGGGCCCACCCCTCCCCTGCTCACGGGCTCGTTCTCTCTCTCTCCCTCCACTCTCTCTCTCAAAATAAATAAGACTTAAAAAAGTTTAAAAAAAATAATAATAAGGTGCGAGGCACCTGGGTGGCTCAGTCAGTTAGGCGTCTGACTCCTGATTTCGGCTCAGGTCATGATCTTGCAGTCATGAGATTGAGCCCCGTGTCCAGCTCTGTGCTGAGCACAGAGCCTGCTTGGGATTCTCTCTCTCCCTCTGCCCCTCCCCCACTCCTTCCCTCTTTTTCTCAAAATAAACATTAAAGAAAAAGTGCAAATCCCTGATTCAACCACGAGTCTTACTCTCTTTGCTTAAGGAGCTTTTAAAGTAAATTACTTTCAAGGACCTGAGGTTCTTCTCCAGGTCATCAAGATGCCAGCATGGGAATTACGTTTAACTGAGCATTAGTAAAATGTAATACCAAACAAAAAAGTCTAACAAGGCCCATGGTAAATAATCTTTCTAATATTAATTAAGGGAACAAAATAAACAAGTAGATGACACTTAAAATGACCTTACCTTATCCATCAAGTATGTAGCAGCAGAAAATCTTTTAACCAAGAATGTATTCCACATCATCAGTGCAATACCTAGACAGCAAGTAAAAGCGGTGAGTAGAAAGCTGATCTATTTTCCCTTTCACCACACCTAATAAATTACTGTCTTCCTTAAACTTATAAAGCTATATGGGCTATTTATTACATATCGTTTCTTACATCTTATGTAATACTTATAAAATTACCAAAAACCTTGATCTTCAACAATAATCAGAACTGAGCTGCATAAGAGGATATCCAAAAGGCTAATAATCATAAGAAAAGATCCACATCATTAGTTACCAGAGAAACACAAATTAGAATCACAAGAAAATATCATTACACAAACAACACAAAGGCTAAAATTGTTTTTATTTTTTTTTTAATTTTTTAATGTTTAATTTTGAGAGACAGAAAGAGAGACGGCACGAGCAGGAAAGGGGCAGAGAGAGAGGGACACACAGAATCCAAAGCAGGCCCCAGGCTCCGAGCTGTCAGCACAGAACCCAATGCGGGGCTGAAACTCGCAAACTGAGAGATCATGGCCTGAGCCGAAGTCGGATGCTCAACCGACTGAGCCACCCGGACGCCAACAAAGGCTAAAATTGTTTTTAATGACAGTGCCAAGTGTTGGGGAGCATGTGGAAAAAACTGGAATGCTCACGGATTGCTGGGGGCATCACAAATTGCAAAACTGCTTGGTCACATCTACTAAGCTAACCGCGTGTCTGACGTATGGCCCGGGGACTCTACTGCACGCACGGATGAACACGAAGACCCGTACAGGCGTGTTGAGAACAGCTTTGTTCGAAACAGCCAAACAGGAGAAACAGCCCCGTGTCTAAAACTGATTTTTTTCATAAGCAACCACCAAATAAAGTGTCATGTAAGGAAGTATTAAAAAAACAAAACAGAATACAAAAGACACCAAGCAAGAAATCTGGGCTCTATACTTCCATATACAATAAACCATGGCATCAAACTTTCAGAAACAGTGGTCAATTAGGCGACTTAAACATGACATTTCCCATGCGGTCACCACTACCCCCTTGTCTGCTTCTGGATGTAAGGGTGAGAAGCCAGGAAGCTGACAAACAGGTAAGTTCTTACTTAACTACTAGCCGGAAGTTAGCAGTGACTTAATTTTATCAAGAAGGAAAGAATTCTATGGAGACCTTGTTTTCCAAATGAGTCATTTCTCTTTTCTCTTTGGAAGAAGGTCAGATCTAAGAGACGAATAAATAAAATTTTCAAGTTCTCTTCACATAAAATGAGACAATTTAGAATTTCTGCAACTTGACGTCATACCACTGGGAGAAGGCGGTACCATTCTAGAAGAGACAAGGAGCTTCTCTAAAGTTCACCACACAGACATCAAGATGACGCCTCCCTCTTACGTGGCCCAACTTCTAGTTTCCCCACTTACTTATTAGTAAAATAACTAGCCTCGTTCTGAGCTGTTCCATTAATTCTTCCAGGGAAACCCAGCTATCCATTTAATGGAAACAGCAGCCTATTTGCAATTTTTCTACAACAATGTGTGACATTTTTTCAAGGAGACATCAGCAGTCCCCACGGTGTGGCAGCCACCAGAAGAGTACTCACAGGTGCTGAAAGGAGCGCCAGGGGCACCTGGGTGGCTATCGGTTCAGCACCTCTTGATTTCAGCTCAGGTCGTGATCTCCCCGGTCGTGAGATTGAGCCATGACAGTGCAGGGCCAGCTTGGGATTCTCTCTCTCTCTCTCTCTCTCTCTCTCTCTCTCTCTCTCTCTCTCTCTCCCCCCTCCCCTCCCCTCCCCTCTCTGTCCCTCCCCCCGCCCTCACTTGTTCTCTTGTGCACTGTCTCTCTCAAAACAAATAAACTTAAAAAAAAAAAAAAAAAAGCACAAGCTGTTTTGTAGGGTATATATGACTAGGCTCCTGGCTCCCTAACTTTGTCATCAGGAACTGCAGTCCTCAGAAGCCCAGCCCTCCTTCCTCATCTACCTGTGACCTAAAAAGAAGAGCAGTGATTTCCGTATAACATTCTCCTTACTCACTAGGAACAGCTGGGAAACCAGTGGGCGGGGACAGTGGGGAGAACTATGGCCACCCCCTCCTCCCCTTCTGGAGAGCATTTCTCCCAGCACTTCAAACAGCCAGGACTTGTCACATCACAATACACACTCAGTTACAGGTGAGATTTGAACTATCAAATGAAAATTTAACAGAATGCGAACTTAAAAGATTCCCGCTTCTTTTGAATCAACCAGTTATGTTTTTAACACCTATTTACTTACCATTCTGAACATGTGCATTAAGAATGTGCTTCAAGTGTTCTATTGACCTAATGAAAAAACGTGCTTCCTTACATACAGGGAGAAAAAGAGAGAGAGAAAAAAAACAGAAGTATCATTTAACAGATGTTTCAATATAAATGGTAACTTTTTACATAAATTTCTGCATAAAGCTACCCAAGAATGCTGTGATAAGAACATAAAATCATTAGGTAAGAAGTAATTTTTCATAGGATAGTGTCAATGGTATCTTGAAATTCACATGATCTACATAATGATTGATTCCTAGAAACCCCCAGGTCATATATGCTGACATCTGGAATCAAAATTTTCTCTGGTCTGTATATAACAGCAGTATTTTCTCCAATACTTGACTTTCACAAGGATGTGAAAACAGTGGGTTTACTTCTTTGCAAATATCATTCATTCATTATTCACCAAATATTTACTGAGCAACTACTATATATCACGGTGTCTGAGGCGCCAGAGATACTGCAACGAACAAACAGACCCGAATCCTCGGGGAACGTAACCACTGAGGCTACGTTCCAGCGAGGGAGCCAAGTAAATATGGTGTGTAAATTATACAGTATGTCGGTGATATGTGCCAAGGAGGAAAACCAGAGCAGTGAAGGGAAACAAGACCTACTGGAGGGGATGGCTGAATTCAACCTTCTAATTGAGGTAGTTGCTTACATAGTAAACACTCAAATATAGCATGCGAAACCGATGAAATTATCCGGACCTTTGCTCAGTAACTGTATGGCCTGTATAAAGATTAAATATTATCACCTTTGCCGACACATACCGGTGTTCGAGACTTCCCAAAGGTGGGGCGCCTGGGTGGCTCAGTCGGTTGAGTGTTCAACCTCTTGATTTTGGCTCAGGTCATGATCTCAGGGTCGTGAGACTGAGCCCCTGCATCGGGCTCTGAGCTAAGTGCAGAGACTGCTTAAGATTCTCTCTCTCTCTCTCTCTCTCTCTCTGTTCCTCCCTCTCTCACGCTCTCTCTCAAAAAAAAAAAAAAAAAAATTCCCCAAAGTAATTTCAGTTGTTTTGATCCTAATAAAGCTGTGTGCATAAAATGGTGGAAGAAGGGTAGGGGTCGGATGGGGTAAGGAGGGCTATTTGAGAAGAAAAAAAAAGACGAGAAAAGCGGCCACTTATTTGAAATGTAAACAATTTCAATAGACAATGATAACATTAATCAAAGTGTCAGGCGCTGTGTATGCACCTTCTCTATAAATTGCCACAATCCTCTGAGGTAGCCCTAGTCCTCATGTACTTTTAGGAGAAAAGCGAGAACAAAGGGTTCAGAAATGTTCCCAGAGGTCACACAGCTGTTAATAGTGGCAATGGGCTTGACCTCAATTCTGTGTCTACTCTGCAAGCTGCCTTTGGTTTATAATGAATGATGTAAAAACAGTTGTTTTTTCTTAATTTTTTTTTGATGTGTATTTATTTTTGAGAGAGAGAGAGAGAGACAGGGTGAGCTGGGGAGCAGCAGATAGAGAGACAGACAGAATCCAAAGCAGGCTCCAGGCTCCAAGCTGTCAGCACAGAGCCCAACACGGGCTCGAACTCATGAACCGTGAGATCATGAGCTGAGCCAAAGTCAGTGCTTAACTGACTAAGCCACCCAGGCGCCCCAAAACAGTTTTCTTAAGTATCACTTTCTTAGACCCGAATCTGGAATTAATTTATCCAGATTTTAGAAATTATTATGTCCTTACTATAGCCTTAACATTCTTTTCTCATGTAAGAAAAATATTCCATGTAAGGGGAGAGCCCGAACACAATTATCACTCAGACTGCAGAGGAGTCCACAGAAGAGGGTGACTCAAGGGTCATCAAGACGGTCCGCTGTCCTAAAATCACTTTTTGGTCAAGGTTTAGTTGATCAAAGGCCATTCCTTTGCTTAAAGCACTTTCTTTTCTAAAGCTCTTCCTTGAATATGTAATTGATTATGTATCAAAGACCATTTTTTTTGGAGGAAGAATATGATTACCATTAAAGTACTGGTGTGAATGAGTTCATCAGTGAGATGTTTCTTCAAAAGCGCAACCTGATCCAAGGGCGACAAGGTGTTAATTTTGCTCTGAGGAGGATCATTTCCCGGAGCGCTGACAAGGGGGACCTACGTGAAGGACTTACTGGTAAAGAGGAATAGCCATCCTATGTTTGGACATCTTACTTGATCCTGGCATCAACCCTGAAGGACTGGCACCTTTATTAAAAAAAAAAGGTGAAGGGAGAAAACAACCGGTCCAGAGGTTCAGCGGCTGGCCCGAACCCAGACACTTGTCACAGCCATTCATCTGGGATCCAAACCAGGGCTCCTGCCCCCAGGACGGGCCCTTCTCCCGTTCTGCTTCTGGACTGTGAGTGTGCCAGGAGAGAAGGTGGCTACCGCGAGCGGGAGAAAAGAGTGTCCAAGCAGAGAGGAGAAAGGGCAGCAAGGCTAACCCTGGACTGAGTCGGCCTGGACGTGACTTTCTTGATTTTTCTTCTGAGGCAAACGTAAGAGAAGTGACAAACACGGGCTTTCTAAACAAGCAGACACTAGGTGAACGTCAGGACCTTTACCCTGGCTTTCATCACAAGGACTACAATGTTAAAACGTTTCCACTAGGTAGGTGCTGTCTCCTGTATGAAATCAAAAGGAAACAACTCTACTCATCACAACCCAACCAGGAGTGGGGCAAAACACACTGGCTTTAAAGACAAAGAAACCCAGGCTTAAATCCGGGCCCAGACCCCAACCTGACAAGGTATGCCGGGGCACGGAACAGAACTTCTCTGAGCTCTCGTCTTCTCTAGAGTGGGGATCGCGACAATGTCCGCACCACACAGGTTTTCTGTGAAGACTGTAAGCGATCATGAAAAAGGCCTAGCACCGCTCCTAGTGTGGAGGCATTCCAAAGGGGAAAGTCCAGTGTTTCCAGTAAGTTACCGAATTACACATTCTCACAGGTGCACAGCATGAGCACGACAACAGAATCAACAGGACAGAAGTAGCAGGAATCTTACCTCTGGGTCTTTATTCCATTGAACAACATACTCCCAACAACAATGCGCGTAGAGCACATCTAGCTCAAGGCTACAGGGAAACTGCCTATAGGCTGAATGCAGCAAGTCTGAAAGCCAGAAGAGAGAGACGTACTTAGTATTCTTTCCCTAACAAAGTCTCAGCCACATCTCCCCCTCTCTGGATTGTGTTTTCTCCGTGTTTCTGTGTTACCTGGTATAGTTCCGAGGTTCGTCTCCACCTCTGGCACCTCATATAAACCTCTGTTAATACCTTCTTTGGGTTCATCTGGGTTTTCTGCATCTCTGTCCTTATTAGCCAGTTTTAACACCTCAGGGCTGAAGTCCTGTTTAAATATCCACTTGGCTACACTGTCTGCAATGCCACCTACAGTTTGGAGACAAGAAACAAAATGAAAACTTACCGTGTTCGCCAAAGAGAGCCAACACAGTGCACGATCTGGTCTTCCTTATAAAGAGATCTAAGTGCCACATTCAGTTCCGCACCTGAGAGTGACCCCCAAAAGCCATGAGATTCACCAGTGTAATACCTACCATTCATCTTGTGAGGGCAGGTGGGATATCTGATATCTAAGGGCATCTCTATACTCTCATAAAATATTAGAGAAATGTAAATGCATTCACATATTCGTGGCTATATACCACGTGGTTTCTATGTCCACAAATTCAAAGTATACTTTAACAGACACAGATGAAGGGATGAATATATCTTTAAAACACTTTCACTTAATTGTAAGTGAAACTGATCAGCATAATACTTGCCTAGGTTCCTTAGCATATTACTTTTAATAGTCAACTAACTTGCCTATATGGAATATTTATGGGCAAAACTTAGCCATGTATAAGAAACATGATGCCATCCCAAGTTTCGGTCATCAATACACTTCAAAAAAATTATAAATGTAATCTGAAAAACACTCAAGACAAAAAGTCCTGTTTATTACTTAAAACAAATTATACACTCTTCTATAATTCACCAAAACCTTTCTTTCTTCCTACTTGGATTCAAATACAACCTTTCCAAAAAAACAAAACAAAAGTTTCACAGTAAAATCACAATTATCAGTGAAAATAAATGACAGCAGTAGGCTGAGTGATCTAATTTCTTATGTCTGATTTCCAAATCAACTGGTAATTTTCATTCTAGAATCAAGCCCTTGATTATATTGCTTAGGTTAATATCACAGTGATGGTCCTACACTATCAGCAGGTGACAGCATAGGGTATAATGAGTTACAGTTACAAATTTTTTTGATTTAAACTTAAAAAAATAAATAAAGGTTTCCATCTGCACAGAGTATTTTTTCCCATCCCTTCACTTGCAGTCTCTGTGTCCTTTCATCTAAAGTCAGTCTCTAGGCAGCATATATAGGTCTTTTTTTTGTTTTCTCATCCATTCAGGCACCTGATGCCTTTTGATTACAGAATTTAGTACATTTATAATTAAAGTAATTACTGATAGGTATACACCTATGGCATTTAATTGCTTTCTGGCTGTTTTCATGGTTCCTCTCTTCGTGCTTTCTTCCTCTGTGGCTTGATAACTTTCTTTGGTGATATGTTTATACCCCTTTCTCTTTCTCTTTTGTGTATTTACTATAGGTTTTTGCTCTGTAGTTACCATGAGCTTAGATATAACAACTTGTGTCTGTCGTGGGCTATTTTAAGTTGATAACAAGTTTGATCCTGTTGGAAAGTTCAACATAATGACTCTCTGGTACCACACTTTATATTTTTGATGTCACATTTCACATCTTTTTATCTTGCATATCCCTTAACTATTATAATCATAGTTGTCTTTGTGTTTTTTTAATGTTTTTATTTTATTTTTTGAGACAGAGCATGAGGGGAGGGGTTGAGAGAGGAGACACAGAATCCAAAGCAGGCTCCAGGCTCTGAGCTGTCAGCACAGAGCCCAATGTAGGGCTCGAACCCACAGATGCAAGAGCATGACCTGAACCGAAGTCACATGCTCAACTGAATGAGCCACCCAGGTGCCCCTTGTATTTACTTATTTTTTTTTAATGTTTATTTATTTTGAGAGAGAGAGCACGTGTGTGAACGGGAGAGGGGTGGGGGGAGGGTGGTGGAGAGAGACAGAATCCCAAGCAGGCTCTGCAATGTCACTGCAGAGTCTGACATGGGGCTCGAACTCACGAATGGTGAGATCATGACCTGAGCCAAAATCGAGAGCTGGATGCTTAACTGACTGAGCCACCCAGGTGCCCCTCATAGTGGTCTTTTAACCTTCATGCTAGCTTTATAAGTGATTACTCCGCTACCTTTTATATATA
>NW_024412470.1:4213156-4258904 GCF_014898765.1 Herpailurus yagouaroundi
TGCCCTTTCTGGGGCGCCTGGGTGGCGCAGTCGGTTAAGCGTCCGACTTCAGCCAGGTCAGGATCTCGCGGTCCGTGAGTTCGAGCCCCGCGTCAGGCTCTGGGCTGATGGCTCAGAGCCTGGAGCCTGTTTCCGATTCTGTGTCTCCCTCTCTCTCTGCCCCTCCCCCGTTCATGCTCTGCCTCTCTCTGTCCCAAAAATAAATAAACGTTGAAAAAAAAAAATTAAAAAAAAAAAAAGAATTAGTGCCCTTTCTTTTCATCTTACGGAAGTCCCTTTAGTGTTTCTTATAAGGTCCGTTTAGGGCTGAAGAATTTCTTTAGCTTCTGCTTGTCTGCAAAACTCTGTCCCTCACTCCTGAATGATAACTTACTTACCAGAGTATTCTTGGTTGAAAATTTTTTTTCTTTCAGCACTTTGAATATATCATGCAACTCCCTTCTGGCCTGAAAAATTTCTGCTGAAAAATCTGCTGACAGTCTTATGGGTGTTCCCTTGTACATAACAAGTTGTTTTTCTCTTGCTGCTTTTAATATTCTCTCCTTGACTTTAATTTTTCACATTTTTAATAATAATGTGTCTTAATATGGGTCCTTGGATTCCTCTTACTTGGAATTTTGTCAAATTCCTGGACCTGGATGTTCCCCAGATTAGAGTTTTTAGCCATTTTTTCTTCAGGTAAGATCCCTGCCCCTTTCTCTCTTTTCTCCTTCTGGGAGCCCTACAGTATGAATGTTAGCCCCTTTGATATTGTCCCCTAAGTCCCTAAAGCTATCTTTACCTTTTTTTTTTCTTCATGTTTTCTTTTTGCTCTGAGTTCCACTGCCCTGTCTTTGAGTTCACTGGTCCTTTCTTCTGCTTCATCTAGTCTGCTGCTGAAACCTTGTAGCGGATATGGAGTTCAGTTACCATATCATTCAGCCTCGTGACTTCTACTTGCTACTTTATTTTCCATTTCCTTGAAGTTATTCCCGTATTCAGCCATTCTTCTCCCCAGTTTGGTGAGCATTTTTATGATCATAACTTTGAACCTTTTATCAGGTCAATTACTTATCTCCATTTGATAAAAGCTTTTTTTCCCTGAAGTTTTATCTTTTTCTTTCTTTTAGAATATCTCTATTTCTTCATTTTGCTGGACTCCCTGTGGTTTCTATACAGTAGATGGAACCACCTCTCCTAGTCTTAAAGGAGTGGATTTGTGTAGGAGATGAAACTTGTTGTTCAATCCTGCCTTGGCTCCTGGCTGGCCCTCAAGCCTCTGTGCTTATCCAAGCAGCCTATTATATTTTTAACCGCTTCTAGTAGTGGAGGGCATACTGAGACATGCCAGTGTCCCAAAAGGGAGAATCTTAACACCTCGATTCAGGCTGACTAAAGCCAGAACCTCAGGTATGAGCTTTTGAAAGTACGCAAATATATATAGTCTTGTAGGCCCACAAGCATAAACCCCACCGGCCACCAGAGTTAGGAGACCTGAGATGTCCCCCAGGTGGCAGCTGCAAAACTTAGGGCTCATGAGTGTATAAGCTCTTTCTGGGTTATAATGACAAACTGGGACAAGGCAGAAGGCGAGTGCCAAGACGGCATCCACAGCCTATGTTCCTTCAGAGCAGCTCCATAGGCCACTTAATATGTGCCAAACCGAAAGCCTGCCTCTCAGGTCAAAGCTTACAAGTCTCACAAAGCCCGAGAAAACAAGTTAACTAAATAAAAAATCTATAAATACACAGGTATTTATAAATCCAGAAATATATTCATTCCAGTATCAAATGCCTGAAAGAGCTGCTGGTAAAAAGAAACTACACCATGACGGTTAAAAATTCAAGAGGTTTATGGTCAAAGGAACCCAATGTCTCTAGGACAGTAGAAAGTAATAAATCACAGAAGAGAGTGTAAAGTTCTGTGGAAATTAGGAGGAAGAAGAGAAAATTTGCAGCTAGTGGATCATGAGCAGTTTCTTAGAGGAGGTAGCATTTGAGCTGGGCCTTGAGAAAGGCATGTAATTTAGAATCCGGAATGGGACAGGTGGGGAGCAGGAAGGGGGCAGGCTCAGACCCAGAGATGGGGAATCACAGGTCCTTCATTAGAACCACAATCAAGCAGCAAGAAATGGAAAAATGGGTTGGATTCAAAGCCCAAAATTCTTAGAGAAAAGACTTAAGAGTTTATATTTGTTCCAGAAGTTCTTGACTCTCTGGTCTCAGAATCTACTTAAATGTTTAAAAAATACTGACAATCCCAGGGGTACCTGGGAGGCTCAGTCGGTTGAGCATCTGACTTCAGCTCAGGTCATGATCTCACAGTTTGTGAGTTCGAGCCCCATGTCAGGCTCTGTGCTGTCAGCTCAGAACCTGCTTCAGATCCTCTGTGTCCCCCCTACTCTCTCTGCGCCCTCCTTGCTCACGCTCTCTCTCTCAAAAATGAACAAACATTAAAAAAAAAATTACTGGGGCGCCTGGGTGGCGCAGTCGGTTAAGCGTCCGACTTCAGCCAGGTCACGATCTCGCGGTCCGTGAGTTCGAGCCCCGCGTCGGGCTCTGGGCTGACGGCTCAGAGCCTGGAGCCTGTTTCCGATTCTGTGTCTCCCTCTCTCTCTGTCCCTCGCCCGTTCATGCTCTGTCTCTCTCTGTCCCAAAAATAAAAATAAATGTTGAAAAAAAAAAATTACTGACAATCCCAAAGAATTTGAGTTTAGGGGTTATATTTACTGATATTTATGGTATTATAAGTTAAAACAAAATTTTTAAATATTTTTATTAATTCATTTTTAAATACAAATAATAAGCCTATTATGTGTTAATAACATTTTATGAAAATAGCTGTATTCCCCAAAGCAACAAAAGACGTTTAGTAAGAGGAGCAACACTACGTCTTTGCCAATCTCTTCAACTGTGCAGCTCGTGTCTGGAGTCTCCCATCAGTTTCTGCTCTCCATCCACTGTGATCTGTTGTTTTGGCTGAAGTACAGGAGGGAAATCCAGCCTCCCGCAGACACGAAGTCAGAAAAGGGAGGGTTTTCTGACTCTTTCTTTCCACTCTTCGAGAACCACAGCTGATTTTCTAGGTGGGGGAAGCGGGAGGAGGGTTCCTGAGCAGGGAACTGATAGGGTCAGACTTTGAGAAGAAGTACGTGGTGGGTTAGTCAGAATTCTTTTAATCTGAGTGTATTTCTCTTTCCCTATTCTTTCAGTCATTTCTATAAAAACCACCAGAAACGCCCACGACATAAACATGCAGATATACAGGTGCAACGCTCAAATACACTCCAGCTCACCTTTTCCTCCTTCCAATAACTTTTTGACAGAAAGCCTCGGGAGGGGCTCAGCCTGCAGCGATGACACTTTGGAGGTTGGCGTGTTTGCCCTGCTGTGAAGTAGTGTCTGAAGTATGAGACAGTCCTCCAGCTGTTTCAGCAGGAGCTTCCAGTACTCGGTGTCAAGAGAGAGGGCCTCCCAGGAGTCGGTGAGGGCCTCGGAATCAGCACCCAAGACTGTTTGGGAAAACTAACAGAAAACACACTGGTGATACTCTGGCAAAGAATCTGGATCGACATTAACTTGAATGAGCTTTTAACTTGAAAGCTGATGACAGACCGTCAGGATACATCACAAAGCAGCACACAGATGCTGGTTCACAAATGTTACTACTTGACTGGGATGGGACAGGAGGGACAGGAGGAGACGGCAGACTCTGGGGCAACAGTGAGTTGGAGTCACTGCTTCGACATTTGCAAGAAGATCTGCAGTAACGCCCGATTCATGCAGTGTGTACTTCAACACGTTTGCAGGGCCATCCTTGACAAGGGCCCCGGTCTCTTCGGTCAGTACTGGGTACTGGTATCTCTTCAAAATGCACTCACCAACATACAAAACGTATCTCAAACTTCTTCTCTTTCCATTATTATAAACATCTTAAGCCAGTACTCTTAAATTTAGCATAGAAACTATACTCAGACCGACAGTGTTAAGTGAATGTCTATAGGCCCATTTAAGTGACTCATCCAATTAAACGCAACGTCCCCTAGAAAGAAATTATTTGATCTACCATGAGATATGAGATTTTTAAAATAAATTTGAGTGTTCAAGAGATGAGGAGAAACCACAAAGCAAAACGATCAATAGGAAACTTTTATGTGTCATTCAACACTACATCCCCTAAAACAACTTCTGTTTATAAAAGAGGGGACAGAGGTTATAAATGCAACCGTAGAACTTGAGAGCTACAACAAAGCTCAGAAATAACGCAGCCTAACCCTGACCTCCTGCAGACGGAACCGAAGCAGGAGACACATGTTTAAGGGACTTACCACACCCGAGGGGGAAGACCTCTGCCCTCCACCTGCAGGACTTTACCCCTCATGCCATGAGGTGGCGGCTCAGCTCAAATACGCATGTCATCTGAATAAACAAGTTCAGGGCAGCACCCCTCACTCCCAACAAGACAAATAAGAACCTGCTGGGCACACATTTCAAACTCCAGATGTTCCATAACACTGAAGACACTGCAGCCCCGACACAGGCTGGACAGGGACAGACCCAGCCTATCCAAACATAGGGGTGCCCCTGCCCACTTACTTTCTTCTCAGTCAGACTGTTCGAGATCTGTGCGGCAACGGAATGGCCGACGTGTGCAGACAGCAGGGCGGCCCCGTTGTTCTCAGACTGAACACAAGCCGTCCGCATCTGCTGCCACCACGGGGACACAGACTGGGAGTCCCAGGTCTCGTCGATGGCCACTGCAGGCAAAAAGAGAAAGTTAAACAACAGACTTGGAGCTTGTCGATTTTTTCTGGTCCAATCTTTACATCAAATGTAATGCAGAAGCTGAATTCGCCAGTTATGCACTGGTAGATTTCTGAATGACTCAGAAAATAAATCCATAACTTCTCTTGTCAGAATACTTATATCCCATTTATTTAGGCTGCCTTTAGTGGTCTTGCTTCTGAATCAACTGTAAATCTGTGGAATATTTTCATCATTGCTGAAAACTACTATTGAATTTTTTTTTTAAGTTTTATTTTACTTATTTTGAGAGAAAGCAAGACTACAAGCAGGGGAGGGGCAGAGAGAGAGGGAGAGAAAGAAGCCCGAGCAGGTTCTGCACTGTCAGCACAGAGCCCGATGCAGAGCTTGAACTCACGAACCCTGAGATCCTGACCTGAGCTGAAACCAAGAGTCGGATACTTAACTGACTGAGCCACCCAGGTGCCCCACTACTACTGAATGTTTTGATGTAACAGATTATTATTCTAATGAGGCCAAAAATAATTTAAAAAATGACCTCCACCAAAGACCATATGACTTACCTCAATGAATTAAGAAAACGCATTGTTCATATCACATTACTTTTGATGACACAAAATATAAATTTAATTTCCATAAAGCATGCTTTGAACTCACTGAGAGCTATTCATACATAAAAGAATCTCTAGAGAAATGTTTTGTACAGTGTAGTCTCCTTTTATTTCGAGAAAGCATCCTCCTTTCCCAGTTTTGTGGTTTTCAAATGGTAATTAATCTTCATTTGCAAAAGCAGCAGCCTGCATCTCAGGGCCTGGGGAACCACGGTTTCCACCGGCATCTATCTTACCTCTCATCTTGCTCAGGAGGGACAGCATCGTGTGAAGACAGCACACAGACTGCGGTTTATCCAAAATATCTTTTTCCTTGGAAAGCCAAACACTTAGCAGCAGAGCCTGAAATCAAGTTTAAATAATTTTCAGTAAAATAAATAAACAAAAGGTTGCAGTTTTCAAGAGAGCACATGTGTGTATATGAGTGCTTCAGTCCTTCAGAGGGAGAAGGAAGTGGTTGCTTATTGTATCACATAACACGAGGGACAGAAAAGGTACCTTGTCTACTTAAGAGATTCCCTATCATCTGTCAGATAACTAAATTCCACCGATTCCATCTCTTCTTTGGGTTAAGCATTGCCTTCCAGGTTGAGCCTTGATTACGGAGGATATTACCAGAAAGGTCACTACCAAGTTAGCATAGATCGCTGGGGATTGGTGAGAAGCCACTCAGCCGACTGGAGGAAAGGAAGGATCTGGAGCTGTGGACCTTACCCCGCATTGGCCACGAGGCACTGTGGACTTGGCAATGGTGAACAGACATGTACAACTATCAGATTCTAGTCTTTAAATAAGGCATGAGAAACAGACTTTAAGCAAAAACACCTAAATCAACATAAGTGACTTTTAAGATGCCTATGAACCAGCATACCTACTGAAAACTCAAGTATTTGAAGGTGTATAAAATTTGTACACAGATAATTCTGAGATAATGAGAAGTTCAAAGGCACAGCACCACACCTGTCGGTACTGGTATTTGCGGAAAGCCTGGACCTTCATGTAAAAAAAAAAAAAAAAAAGCCTTGAAAATAAAAGGTTGATTATCACTTTAAATATATTAGTACAAGTAATTCTCAAAAATTCAGAAGAGTAGGAAGTTGAAGAAGTGTGTGAAGGAAATTAACCTATGAGAACGACCTAAGGGCCAGGAGAGGGAAGTACCTGCCAGGCATCACCCCGTTCAATTCCAACAACCCTGTGGCAGGGATAGTCTCCCACATTGTACATATGACAAAAAGTAACTTACCCGGTACCATATAGCTAATGAGTTAGGCCTAAAGTCTGAACCTAGATCTGCTGGATTCTAACACGCATGTTTTCTTTTCTCTTTAAAAAATTATACGTGTGCACAGGCATGTACATGCACAAATAAACTTACATGTTACATATTTTTTACAAATAAAAAATACACACTTTTAAAAGTACTGTTGTTTTCTTTTGGTTTTACTTGTCTCCCTTTTTTAATTCTTATGTCTCTCCCTATGTCAGCCTTTCTACCTCATCCTATCCAGAAACCTTTTAATTTATTTATTTTTAACATTTATTTATTTTTGAGAGAGAGAGAGAGAGCGAGCGAGCAGGGGAGGGGCAGAGAGAGGGGAGACACAGAATCTGAAGCAGGCTCCAGGCTCTGAGTTGTCAGCACCGAGCCCGATGTGGGGCTCAAACTCACAAACTGTGAGATCATGACCTGAGCCAAAGTCGGACGCTCAACCAACTGAGCCACCCAGGCGCCTCCAAAACTTTTTTTTTTTTTTTTACAACCAAATATGTGCTTTCATATTTGCCTGCGTATTCATAAGACAATGTGAACAATAATAAGTGCTAATGGTTATACAGAGCTTACCATGAGCCAAGCCACTAGTAGTGTTTTAAGTAAAGCTACCCAGAGAGGGTTAGGCAGGGGGGATAGCAGAGAGGTGGTCACTGCTTTATAAAAACACGGTCATATTATGCCACGTTCACTCCACTTGCCACACAACATCCTATGTAGTCCACAAAGTTTTGACTGACTTTATCCACTTATCAAGGTTATTCCCTCTCTTCCAGATCTTCTCGTAACCTCATACAACAGTGCTGCTTATAACCACTAGGCAGGCTAAAAAAAAAAAAAAAAAAAAAAAAAAAGAGTTGCCTGTAAAGGCAACAAAGACACTCCAAAATCCAGAACTTAACCATGTCAGTGTTCGATGAACACACGTGCTATGAAGCAAATCAAAAGGAAATGGGGGAATTGGCACAATTTATCTTTTAGCTTCACTGTTAAGTTGCCATTAGATTCACTCTGAATAATTTCAGGCACAAAATATAGGCCCCAGGGGTATTTTAAGAGCACATCAGGTTTCTTTTTTTAATGTTTATTGTGGAGAGAGAGAGAGAGAGAGAGCGAGCGAGCATGAGCAGGGGACGGTGAGAGAGGGGGGAGACACAGACACTGAAGCTCCAAGATGTCAGCACAGAACCTGACTTCATGAAAGCAGAGATTATGACCCGAGCCAAAGTAAGAAGCTTAACCAACTGCACCACCCAGGCACCGCCCAGGTTTCTAAACACACTTACAGGTTTACAGTCTGTCTTTTCAAGCTTGATTCATCTCCTCATCAGCAGCAAAGTTTCAAAGTGCTCAAAAAGGTACAAAACCCAAGGGGTTACTGCAGACTAAATCATACTTAGACAAAGTAAATGCCATACCCTGAATCTTTCTTCATACTATAAACCCTTCTAGTTTTCTCTCCAACTAACCATTCCCCCTTATCCACCACCACCTTTATTTAGCAAATTCTAAAACAAAACAAAACAAAACAAAAACTATTCTACCGAACCCTCTTTCTTTGTCTCTCTCTCGGTCAGCCCTGTTTTTCTAACTTTCTTCCACCAAGGTAATCTTTGCTTATGACACAGTGGGTGTTCCCCCTTTTTTATAAACTTTAAAAATTCCAATCAGCTTTGCTTTAGTTTGCATGTAAAAAGTCAGTATGAAAAAGAGGATGCCATGGGAGTCATCAGAACACAACGACACAATTTTAGGATCACTTACAAGCAATAGGAAGATTTTTTAAGCATCAGAAAAAAGTAAGGTAAAAGGAGAAAAATAATCAAAGAAGAGAATACAGAGATAAGATACCACATAAAAACATACACATGAACATACATAACAGAGTAAGTATACAGAAGGTAGCTATCTCTATAACTAGTAAATACAAAATATTCTTTCAATACATCACAGTAAAAAATGTCAGCTTACTTACAACGTGGATATTCATACTATATAAATGTATACTATGTTATTTCACACACAAAGGTCACATCTTGACACACTACCAGATGATATGTGAGTATGAGATTTTTATTAAGAGAAACTTTGAGAGGAAATTCAGTTAATTCCTCTTTTCTAAGTCAAGCAAGATCTAAGACCTGGTAAAACCTGTACCTAAGAATGAAACAGAAAATCCCAGGAGTCCTTGGTAGCTGCTTCTAATGCTTAATGAATTAACTGTACCTCTTGCTAAGTATCCTCCTGTAATAGTAATAACCCAGATGTTTTAAACCCTTCCCTCAGCAGAAATGCCAGCAGACAGAATGTGAGGAAGCCATCTGTTAAGTCCAGTCTCTACTTAAAAGAAACTTCTCTTGTCAGTTTTTTGGAGGAGCCTTATTTTCCAGTCTTTCCTGAAAACTAGATCTGTTTTGGGTTACAGATTTAAAACTTGATAATATTCCACTGAGGGTAATTAGAGTTTTAAACATTATCGTTTTAAGCATTTAAAAACCATCGGGCTATCGGTCTGTGAATTACACTAATACAGTGAAATAGTGACTAAATCAAATGTGAGTTTTACAAAAAAAATGGTAAGTATATCTAGAAATAGTTCTAAACTTAAAAATATATACCGCCTAAACACATACAACCTAGATTACACGTAGCAAATTTCTTCATGAACATAATTCCAATAAAACTATTATGAAAATATTGCAGAAAAATAGGAAGAATTAGCATTTCAAATAGTGTGTCTTTATAACAGTAATAATATATTTTGCTGAAAGACCAAACACCTTTTATTCATAATGTTTATGTGCCTAACTTCTAAAAGTCTGTTACTCCTTGAATATAATAGACATTTATTCTCTTTAAAAAAACCTTTTAAAACTTAACAGCCTAGAGAAATATCACTGGCCAATATTTTGACACTGGCACTAACTTCTTTGGGGATGAGCAGGATGAAGCAGGACACACACTACATGGGGACACAAAACCCCTGCACTTTATCTCCCCGAGGTCAGATGGCTTAGTCTCGGCCTCAACGTGCCGGCCACTATTTTCTCTGATCAACGTGACCACAATGACCAAGCAGCCTTCTTGAAAAGCTTGTCTTTTTTTTTTTTTTTTTTAATTGTATATTCCATTTCTTACTCTTAACTCTTGGGCTTTGTATTTGTTTTTTAAAGACACTCCCCCTTCCCTGCCTATTCATACTATTAATTACACACTTTAAGTGAAAATGCCTTGTTTATTTCTCTGTACTCACGGCAGGATTTTAAAAAATTACACGGCTGCTTAACAGCTTTCAGCTATTGATAAAATACTTCTAAAAAAAAAAAAAATCTAGCTCAGCGGATGGAGGCGCGGGGTGGGGTGGAGTCCTAAGGCGCACAGACTCGAATTGCAGCTCTGACAATCACCATTCTACAATTTGTCTCTAAGCATTGACTACCCTAGATACCTATGATTCTACCAAGATCCCCCATTGAATTGCATTTGTTTTCACTTCCCCTTAGTCTCCTCCAATCTGTGACAATTCTTCAGTGTGTCCTTGTCTTTCAAGACTTTAACTTTTGATATTTTGTTTTTACAAATTGAAGGTTTGTAAAAGGCCCCGAATAGCCACAGTAATTTTGAAGAAGAAGACCAAAGCAGGAGGCATCACAATCCCAGACTTTAGCCTCTACTACAAAGCTGTCATCATCAAGACAGCATGGTATTGGCACAAAAACAGACACATAGACCAATGGAATAGAATAGAAACCCCAGAACTAGACCCACAAACGTATGGCCAACTCATCTTTGACAAAGTAGGAAAGAATATCCAATGGAAAAAAGATAGTCTCTTTAACAAATGATGCTGGGAGAACTGGACAGCAACATGCAGAAGGTTGAAACTAGACCACTTTCTCACACCATTCACAAAAATAAACTCAAAATGGATAAAGGACCTGAATGTGAGACAGGAAACCATCAAAACCCTAGAGGAGAAAGCAGGAAAAGACCTCTCTGACCTCAGCCGTAGCAATTTCTTACTTGACACATCCCCAAAGGCAAGGGAATTAAAAGCAAAAATGAACTACTGGGACCTTATGAAGATAAAAAGCTTCTGCACAGCAAAGGAAACAACCAACAAAACTAAAAGGCAATCAATGGAATGGGAAAAGATATTTGCAAATACATACCGGACAAAGGGCTAGTATCCAAAATCTATAAAGAGCTCACCAAACTCCACACCCGAAAAACAAATAACCCAGTGAAGAAATGGGCAGAAAACATGAATAGACACTTCTCTAAAGAAGACATCCAGATGGCCAACAGGCACATGAAAAGATGCTCAACGTCGCTCCTCATCAGGGAAATACAAATCAAAACCACACTCAGATATCACCTCACGCCAGTCAGAGTGGCGAAAATGAACAAATCAGGAGACATAGATGCTGGAGAGGATGTGGAGAAATGGGAACCCTCTTGCACTGTTGGTGGGAATGCAAATTGGTGCAGCCACTCTGGAAAACAGTGTGGAGATTCCTCAAAAAGTTAAAAATAGACTTACCCTATGACCCAGCAATAGCACTGCTAGGAATTTACCCAAGGGATACAGGAGTGCTGATGCATAAGGGCACTTGTACCCCAATGTTTATAGCAGCACTCTCAACAATAGCCAAATTATGGAAAGAGCCTAAATGTCCATCAACTGATGAATGGATAAAGAAATTGTGGTTTATATACACAATGGCATACTATGTGGCAATGAGAAAGAATGAAATATGGCCCTTTGTAGCAACATGGATGGAACTGGAGAGTGTGATGCTATGTGAAATAAGCCATACAGAGAAAGACAGATACCATATGTGTTCACTCTTATGTGGATCCTGAGAAACTTAACAGAAACCCATGGGGGAGGGGAAGGAAAAAAAAAAAAAGGAGGTTAGAGTGGGAGAGAGCCAAAGCATAAGAGACTCTTAAAAACTGAGAACAAACTGAGGGTTGATGGGGGGTGGGAGGGTGGGGAGGATGGGTGATGGGTATTGAGGAGGGCACCTGTTGGGATGAGCACTGCGTGTTGTATGGAAACCAATTTGACAATAAACTTCATATATGGAAAAAAAAAAAATCTAGCCGTAAACCATTTGTCTGAGAAAAACAAGGGAAAAGAGATGAATCATTTGGAATGTGTGAAATACAATCTCTCAGATGAGTTTTTAAAATAATTTCAAATTATAACCCATTTTATAAATTCTACAGCACAATATATCTATAGATCACAGCTTTATGGGTTTAAAGCAGGGAGATTTCCTACCTAATATGTGTCACTTGATTACCTTACAACATTTACATATTTACAATAAAGCTCACTGATTTTAAGTTGGGTGGCCAACGTATCTTCATTCCTCAAAGTTCCCTTGTGCTTCCTGGCATCAGTCTCCAACCCCCACCCTCATTCTCCAGCAAACGCCCATCTCCCCCATCCCTATATTTTTGCTTATTCTAGTATTTCATACAACTGAAATCATACAGTGGGCAGTCTTGTTTCTGGATGTTTTCACTTAGTATAATGCTTTTGAGATTCATTCATTCATTCATTCATTGCACAGTTATTCTGTGTACCAGCAGTTCACTCCACTGTATGGATACCATCGTTTATCCATTTATCAGCTGGCGGATATTTGGGTTGCTTGCACTTTGGGCTGTTACGAATAAAGCTGCTGTTAATATCTGATTCCAAATCTATGTGAGATTGCTAGAGTTTATAGTAAATTTATGTTCAACGTTATAAGAAACTTTCAAACTGTTTTCCAAAGTTGTTGTGCTATCGTTTGCGTTAGCCGTGCTGAGAGCTCCGATCAGTCCACAACTTCTTCAACACTTGATGCCATCAGTAGACTTCATTTCAGTCACCCTCTTGAGAAAGAGGCTACCGTACTTTTGTTTAGCATTTCCCTAACAGCGAATGATGCTGAACACCTTTCAGGTGATCACTTGCCATTTGTATGTATCTTTTTTGGTGATGGGTCTGTTCAAATCTTTTGCTTTTTTTTTATTGTACTGTTTGTCTTATTACTGAGTTGTACAGATTCTTTCCTAATGTGGCTACAATTCATTTATCAAGTATGAATTCTGAAAGAGAGGCTTGCCTTTCAATTTCTTAACAGCTGTAAAACATAGAAGTTTTAAATTTTGATGAAGTGTAAATGATCAATATTTTTCTTTTATGCTCATGCTTCTTGTGTCCTATGAAAATCTTGGCTCAATCCAAGCTGTCCCCTATGTTTTCTCCTGTAAGTATTGTAGCTTTAGCTCTTATATTTATGTTCCATTTTGAGTTAATTTTTATATATGGAGTGAGGTAAGAGTTGAGGTTCATATTTTCCCAGTTTCTTAAACCCCAGACTTAATGCAAATAACAATTTGTTGATACTGATTAAACACAGTGTGAAATAAGAAGTCTTCTGTACTCATCCTATTTAAGCATCTCAACTTTGAATAATAAGCAATACTTACCTCCTCTCTTTTTAACTTTTTATTTCATAACAGTGAAAGATTCACTAGTGGCACACAAAAAAAAAAAAGCGCTCAAGGAAGTTCCATGCACCCTTCCTTCAGCCTCCCTTAATGCTAACTTCTTACGCAATATCAAAACCAATAAATTAACACTGGTAAAATTCATAGAGTGTATTCAAACTTCACCAGTAATACATGCACCCATACGTGTGTGCATGCAATTCTACCAAATGTGTAACTTTGCAAACACACTACCACTATAAGCACTTAACTATACATCAGCACAAGACTCCCTTGTGTTAACCCTTCTAGCCATACCTGTCCCGCCCCGCTCACTCACCCATCACCTTTGGCAACCACTAATCTATTCCCGATCTCTGTAACTGTGCTATTTCATGACTGTTACAAAAACAGAATCACGCAGTACATGTCTTTCTAAGATTGGCATTTTTCCACTCAACATATCTTCCTTGCGGTTCACTAGAGGTGTTGTGTCGATCAATGGCTCAGTCCTCTTTATCGCTGAGGAGTATTCCTGGTAAAGCTGTACCACAGTTTAACCATTCCCCCACTGAAAGACATTTGTGTAGTTTGCAATTTTGGGCTATTATAAATGAAGCTGGTTTGGGGGTGCCTGGGTGGCTCAGTTGGTTAGGCATCTGACCTGATTCCAGCTCAGGAAATGCTCCCAGGGTCATGAGATGGTGGGATAGAGCCCTGTGTTGGGCCCCACGCTGGGCATGGAGCCTGCTTAAAATTCTCTCTCTCTCTCTCTCTCTCTCTCTCTCTCTCTCTCTCTCTCTGCCCCTCCCCCACTCATACGCACATGCTCTCTAACAAAACCAAAAAACACTGCTTATGAAAATCCATGTACAATCTATATGTATCTTTAACTGCTTTACTTTATGACATACATACTGCAAAGTGACACAGAATGGAATCTGTTTTTAGAAGATTAAATGTTCAATTAAAACAATACATGACCACAGTCAACAGGCTTACGGAGGGAGATTGCCCAAATCCTGGCCGAAACAGGAGATGTTAGTAAGGATGTGAAAAAGTATGTATTTGTCCGTGTAATGGGGGAGGGAACAGAAAAGGGATGACGACAGGGTCCTTTGCAGAAGGGCAAACATTTAGTGTTGTCATTCTCTACTGGATGATTCTTTTGTTTTACATTTGTTATAGCACAGAGACTAAACCCTAACCTATTTTCAAAGTTTGGGAATGTTTGATAACAACTCTGTATTGCTTTAAGGGAAGTTGATTTTGTTCTGTAAATAAGACCTTTTTTAGTTCCAATATGAACATTTCCCTTGATGATCACAACCCAGTATAAATGCACGCATATGTGTCAGATTCTAAATTTATTTTAGGCCAACCATGGAACATGCATGCTACAATTTATAGAGAATTAGAGAAATAATTATTACTCAAATATGGTAACTATAAGTTTTCTGATCATTTTTGGGAGGTTTGATGTATGTTGTATGATATGCTTTAGACAATGGCATTTAAACAAAAGACTGACACTTCCAGATGACATCAGCAGGGAAGAAGAGCATGCGAAGAAACCTTACCAACAACAGCTGAGGGCTAAGTCCAGCTGACTCCAATGTACGACACATATCCTCAGTAGAGCTTTCTCCATGCAAACACTTCCAAAAAAAGAAGCTGCCTAGTAAAACAAAAGCAAAATGCATGAACCAACAGCTACTTACCATTTGGACTAACATTCTTCCTGAACTGCCATCTAGATCCCCAGAGAAGCAATACAGCACGAGAGAAGAGAAATGAATGGTTCAGTTTGTTGACTTTATAGCAGAAGGCAAATCATTCCATGTCTAGCACTGTCTCTTTAGTCTAAGTAATAATCAATAAAACTTTTATGACATAGTGCCTACATATCCAGAGTATCTTATGTTAACTGAAAAACATACATTAAATTTTCTCATTAATTTACTTTTGAAACAAACTGAATCTCTGAGACGCTGTGAACTCCTCCCAGGCTTTCATCCAGAAGAGGCAGGTTTCAAAGAGCAGTTTATCAGGCCACCTACCTAAAGCCACATACTCCTCTTCACTCATCTTTTTTATGTTGATCACATCTTTCTCATATTCTAAATATTCCAGGAATGTTTTTACAGGCAACACACCATCCTTATCATCAGAGAATCGGACGGTAGTAGTTCTGGACTTTTCCTGTTTGTACTTCTCTAGTAATGCCTGGAGCTTATGCAGTTCTTTTTCATCAAGCCTCAGTAACACAGCCAAGTCCTTAAAAAATAGGAAAAAAAAAGTCTTGAATAGACCATGACTCTTTCTCTGACTCTGCCAAAGGAGTCGACCCCATTATCTGAGGTGAAATTCAAGGCTATGAGCAAAAGACGGCTGTAACGTACTCCGCTTAAAACTTCATTCTCAAATCATGAGTGGGGTGTTATTTAAATAAATTAATCTTGAAATACTACATATAACTAAAAGTACCATTTTTATATAATGTCTTGAGAATATTCTCTTCTAAAATGTTCGGATTACACCTAATCGTATTAATGTATAATCAGAAAAAAATTACAAGAGTATCAACTACAACCCTTGTGATTCTAAGAAAACTAAAGGTCTGTTTGAAACAATATTTACTAAGCAGCAAAAACACAATAAAATAAAATACTGGAAACCAATCATCACTGTATTTACATGTATATCCTGTATGTAACTCTTAGGGACACAGGGATTGAAAAGTCACAGATAACATCCTGCCAGGCTTTCAAACTATTTTTATATCCCATATGTGCAAAAACATCTCCTGATACTATTATTTTTCTAAATTAGGAATAAGCATACACAAACACACACATACGTAAGAGACCATTTGCCACAGCAAGCACAACTTTCTTCCCCCCATGCTACCTGATAAAACTGCGCTTGTTTAAGAATGCAGCTTTCTATTTATTAAGGCTGTTGTTTTTAAAAACAAGCAGTAAATTGCAAAGTGCACTGAACACACACCAGCAGTTCAATTCAATTCTATACTGAATTGATATGAGCTTATATGAACTATGTCCCACAGACAACAAAAATGATTTCAAATTTGAATTTTAGTTTTACATGTACAATATTGGCCATTCAGCCTAGAAAATGATTGTATATTTTTAAAGGATCTACAAGTCCACAGCAAAATATAATTTTTATAATTCTTAAAAAGTGCTTTAAAACTTAAAAAAAGAACAATCAGTTAAGAAACTGATTTCTTAAATTTTCTAAATCTTTTCTATTTGCAGACTATACTGGGTCTATTAAGTGGAAATGAATTCTATAAGGGATTATTAATGACATATATTTAACTTTCTCTGGCAAAGTAGGAGAGTTTGGATCTTACAAAAAAATTAAGCACTTAAGAATCTACGAAACGTCTAGGCAATCCTACAGACATAATTAAATCAACCTGACCTTTTTGTTGTTTGAAAGATTTTATACTACTGCTGAAGTAGAAAGAAAAACAAAAGATCTCCAAAAATGGCTTTGTCGTTTATAATGGCAATCACAGAAAATGATGAAGACTGTTAAAATGCTTTTATGAAATCCATCTATAATCCCAAAGATTAAAAAGATGTTAAGAATATGTAAGTGGTTTCCAAGAGAAAAATCTTCTTGTTTTTCTGTTTAAAAATTTTTTATTCACATACGTATATTTAAAATAAAAGGCTTCCACTTTAAACCTCAATTAAGTTTCAGATACACCTGGTAATTTTCTAAAAGCATTATCAGTGACTTGACAAATAACTAAAATCGCTTAATTTTCCTTTAGAGAGAGAAGTGGAAGACAAGAGGCTTTCAGGGCAAGCGACCCGTGCCCAGTCACACACGAATCTGAGGGAAAGACAGGACAATATTTCCCTCTGTTCCCTATTAAGAAATTTATTTATTTATTATTTACTTCCTTCCCTATTGATTGCTCTGTATGGAAAGTAAGAATTTGTATACACGCCCCAGAAATGAGTAATACTGCACCGTAATGAAGATTACAAGGCGCTGCCATTTTTTAATGTTTTACAGAATAAAAACACAGAACAGTTACTATAATGAAACACTATGATGTAAGACAGAATTTTTTAAAGCATTATGTAGTATACAACAGAGCAAGCTGTAGGAATGTGTTCACAACACCACCACAGAAAACCAATCTCTTCTGTTTGGCAGAATCTTTTTTTTTTTTTCTTTAAAGAAATTAAAATTTTCCTACTTTAGTAAACCAAGTTTATTGTAATTGGCAAATCTTGTCAAACTTATGTGGTATGAAGTAACCTTAAAAAAAATGAGAAAAAAACAATGCTTCTACGGTAGTAAAAATAGATTAATAATCAAATGTAATATCTTAGCATAAATAATATAAATTTAACATTAAGGCACAGAGAGCCAGCAGGGGGTCTGGTAAAGAAATACACCTTTATACTTCATAAAAATTCTTAATTTTCTACTTTATTATCAATTAAAACATTAAAAATAATCCAAGAGATTATTTTGTATGATGAGGAGAATTACTTACATTATCTGAGAATGGTGTGTCTGAATGAAAATCAAGGGAATTTAACTGACTGACAGACTCATAAAGATGGAGTAGTTTCAGTTTATTGGCACAAAACTGTAGCAATCCTTCATCCACAGACTCCAGTTCTAAAAAGGTGGAGGGGAAAAAACACATTAAAGAGATCTAGTTAGCCGACTCACAAAAGATTTTTCTCTCATTAACATTCATAGTCTTATATACTTCCCTGATGTTTTATTATTTTTTGATTTAATTTTTTTATTTTTAAAAATTTATATCCAAATTGGTTATCATATAGTGCAACGATTTCAGGAGTAGATTCCTTAGTGCCCCTTCCCCACTTAGCCCATCCCCCCTCCCACAACCCCTCCAGTAACCCTCAGTTTGTTCTCCACATTTATGAGTCTCTTCTGTTTTGACCCCCTCCCCATTTTTGTATTATTTTTGTTTCCCTTCCCTTATGTTCCTCTGTTTTGTCTCTTAAAGTGAAGTTTTGTCTCATGAGTGAAGTCATATGTTTGTCTTTCTCTGACTAATTTCACTTAGCATAATACCCTCCAGTTCCATCCACGTAGTTGCAAATGGCAAGATTTTATTCTTTTTGATTGCTGAGTAATACTCCATTGTATATATACACCACATTTTCTTTATCCATTCATCCATTGATGGACATTTGGGCTCTTTCCATACTTTGGCTATTGTTGATAGTGCTGCTATAAACACGGGGGTGCATGTGTCCCTTCGAAACAGCACCCCTGTATCCTGTGGATAAGTGCCTAGTAGTGCAATTGCTGGGTCATAGGGTAGTTCGACTTTTAGCTTTTTGAGGAACCTCCATACTGTTTTCCAGAGTGGCTGCACCAGCTGGCATTCCCAGCCTGATGTTTTATTCTATTAAATATTGAGGTACTTAATAAGCTACAAGTATATATTTTCCATCATGGAAAAACGTCCAAATTCTTAAATGAAATAAGGCAGACTAGTAGTGGAGGGGAGGTGGGGAAAAACAGAAAGAGCTACCTGAGTCTAATACTCAATTTTTAAAACACTAAACCAAAAGCAGCCTTGAAGGTATCCTCCGTCAGCCCGGAGCTCACACGCTGCCTCCTGTGCCCACACACAGAGGCCGGCCGGCAGGAAGCTGCCTGGCTCCCGTTACCATGGTGCCTGCTGCCAACTGTGACGGTGACAGGCCCACCCTCAAGGGAGGCAGAGACCACAGTGACATTCCCCATCCGTCCATCAGGCTTCTTGAAGAAAGTTTAATACCAGAGAAATACTCCTCTCTGTATAAAACATGCCTGCGTGGCAACTTACAAAAATTTTTTAACCTTTTATTTATTTTTGAGAGACAGACAGACAGACAGACAGACAGACTGCAAGCAGGGAAGGAGCAGAGAGACAGGGAGACACAGAATCCCAAGCAGGCTCCAGGCTCTGAGCAGTCAGCACAGAGCCCGACACGGGGCTCGAACTCACAAACCGGGAGATCATGACCTGAGCCGAACTCAGATGCTTAACCGACTGAGCCACCCAGGCGCCCCTCCTGCATGGTAATTTAGATATAACCTAATATAAAACAACCATTATTTCAAAAGACAGACACTTTACCCCCAAAAGTTGTTATAGCCACAATAAAACTTATTAACATATTAAATAGGTAAAATTTTTAGGAATCCCAGTTCTGGGTAGAACTTGAAACCAGTGATGATTTTATAGAGCTCCAACGGTGGTGTTTGGTTTATTCTCAGCTCAGTGCAAGATAAATTCTGATTTAATAAATTTTAAGATTTTGATAAAGCCTTGAGGGACAGGGGAGCTTCAGAAGCATACTATGCTTTTTAACAGACATTTCCAACAAGTTGTATGCACTAAAGAAGTTCACTATCTTCCAAAAGGCAGCTTTAAATACGTGTGGAGAAAGCAAATCTCAAAATTAGGATGCTGAAAGTGTTGAAAGAGGATACTATGATTTGCTAATTAAACCACTTTACGTTGGCTTAAATATAAATATAAAGCTGGCTTTATATAATTAACATGACAAGCAGAAAGTCACAACTAGATGAAGTCTGCAAATTGCACACTACAATTTAATTGATGTTAGGGATTCTGAACAAATTGAATTTTGCTGGGCTAGCTAGCTGGAGTACAGAGTTAAAATCCTACAGATAGAGATGTAATTCTTTTTCGACAAATTCTGAACAGCAAAAAACAAGAACAAACAAACAAACAAAAGCAGAACTAATAATTTACTCATAGTCTGATTTGGGAAGTCCTCAGTTGTTCCTGAGGGAAATGGACGAGAAAATGTGGATTCTATACACTAAAAGAATATTCATTCAAAGCATAAATTTTTTTATCATTTTCCCTGTCAAAACAAAATTAAAGAACTCTTCATCTGCAGAAACCGTTCTCCTCCCATAAAGGTAAACAGAAGAAAATGCCAGCAAGAGAACCTGGCTGTTTTTTGCACACCACCAGCTCATCTCCTCCCCATGCCAATGGCTTTCACATGTGTATAGCTGTATCAGAATAATCACTTCTCGCCATCCTATGCTGGTGTCCTTCCCCCAGTAGAGAGATTTGAAAGAGAAATATTTTTATATTCAGAGAAAGCTCAGATGAAGATCAGCGCGTATACTAAATAGGGAGTAAAAGTCTCCAAATACCATGTCTTATGTGTATTATTTCCACGCTGAAGTAACATCATGGTATCTTTCACAGGAACAGCTTTCTATAATCAGAACTGTAAAATCTGAAGTGAGACCAGAACCTCCAATCAGTACAAACCCTATTACCTTGATTTTTTAAAGTGTCCATTAAAGTCTGAGTGATGTTTCTAAGGCAGGAAAATGGTAAACGTTCACTTGCCAAAATGCTTTCCAAAGCCTGGAAGAAAGATATTGAGCAATTGCAACAATTAAAAGGTAATGATTTTGTTTTTTAAGCTTTGTATTTATGCCTACACCTTCGTTGCCCCAAATTCCCAAGGGAAGCTCCATTGGTAAGATGTTTTAGCGTACGTACCTGAGAATGAGGGTTGGTTGCATCATACGTAATAATCAACGAATTTCATCGCATACCCAATATGGTGGATGACAAAGAGTCCGGACTCAGAATGAGACAACTAGAAGGCAACTGGTGTTTAACAGAACGGCCAAGACAAACAGAAACGGAGACAAAGCCATTCACCAGTAAGAAGAGTGTAAGTCTATACCCCACGGGCATAAATGCAAAGCAGAGGCTGTTGCTGATGTGCCAATAACAAAATCTGACAAGAACTTAATTACTGCTTAATGAGTGCATTTGAGCACGGCCAGGTCAACCTACAGGCCATGGGAGATATATATGGCGCCACCTCACCCCGGCTACCTCTCCTGCCCTCCCCCAGTAGATGCTCTAGAGCCTTCACCATAGTTCCAAAATCTCCCTTTATGCCTAAAGAAGCAACCATCAGAATCACCAATGGGTAGACACAGCGGCTGAAGCTCATACTTACCCTTTCATACTACCACGTTAAATTGGCTTTTTTATCGATGAGATTAAATAGTTTCAAAAGCAGGCTGAGAATATGGCATGAGACAAAAATGGTACCACAACCCCCTCTGTGTGTGTGTGGGAAAGAAATGGGCTCAGAGGGTGGCTCAAGAGGTCGGTCAAGCCCATGATGTAGTTGCCTCACTACATGGTGGATATAAAGAAAGTGACTTTTGAGAAAGGTAACACCCAAGAAAATGTAACCGCCTGTGTTCTGGTATTTATTACACAGAGGGGCAGCTGGCTGCCTATTTGTTCAGGTTTCTCAAGCCTAACCTGGTTTCCTTCCCCCCCTTAGTGTTGAAAACAATACACAAGTTTTACTATCAGCTTTTCCTGCATTTTTAATAAAATTCATAGTTTCACGCACAATTCGGTAGTCTAGTAATTTTTAAAAAGGCCGAGATGACACTTTGTAATATGCTAAAGTTCCCAGTTTTGTTGTTCCAGGATGTAAGGTAAGAGAAAAGACAGTATCAAGATGAGAAGCCTTGTTTGGGTGGGAGCCCTCCCTTTCTACGGATTCTCTGAACTACCTTTCCTGGGGGCCCGCCTTGTCAGAGCAACGTCAGCTTTCATAACCAAGACTCTGCCCTGAAGAAAATGACAGCTAATTAGCCCTGTCACAAAGGAAACCGGATGAAAAGTCACAGGGACTTGCCTGTTTTACAATAAAACAAGAAGTGTCTCAGCAAAATGACTACCACAGTAAGAGGGGATAAGAAATCAGTGTTCACTAAATTCTCCCACACATCCGGCATTACTTTAGTTGCTGTGGATTATGAAACAGACATCTTTGGTGAAGACCCTACTTGAAGAGGCTTAAACGAGGTAAAAAGGGAAAAAAAAAAAAACTGGTGAGCTATAACCCATGTACATCAAGTAATTAGAAAACAAGGAGCCGTTGGCTATTCGGTTCTGATTAAAAGTAGACTAGGAGTTCGGGGCGCCTGGGTGGCTCAGTCGGTTAAGCGTCCGACTTCAGCTCAGGTCACGATCTCGCGGTCCGCGAGTTCGAGCCCTGCGTCGGGCTCTGGGCTGATGGCTCAGAGCCTGGAGCCTGCTTCCGATTCTGTGTGTCTCTCTCTCTCTGCCCCTCCCCCGTTCATGCTGTGTCTCTCTCTGTCTCAAAAATAAATAAATGTTTAAAAATAAATAAATAAATAAATAAATAAATAAATAAATAAATAAAAGTAGACTAGGAGTTCAGAGATGTCCACGGGGATTGAAGCGTTGTGTAAGAACTCAGCCAAAACTCAAGCAGCATTATGAGGGTTTTGATAAGAGGGTGCGAGGACAGAAATCACAGTGAACTGTCACAGCAGAATCCCAAACCTGGCAAAACTCAAGAAGCCTGACAAGGGCCTCTGACACAGCACACGTGAGAACGCGAACTAGCAGCACGAGGACTTTGAGAAGCAATTTTTCATCAACTAGTACAGCTAGCGTAGCTCATGCCCTACAATTCCCCTCTTAGGTATAAAACTCAGGAGAAACTCTTGCACACCGGGCGCCAGGAAACAAAGATACAGTATCCTAGTACAAGGATAATCACAGTATCACGGTAATGGCAAAAAACCAAAACACCGGCAACAACCTAAATGCCCACCGACAGGAGGCGAGTGAAGAAAGTAGAGTCACAGGGTGGAATCCATACAGTATGTGAGCACATGCGGTACATCCATCAACTGTAGAGAAACGAAATTCCGAACACTGGTCACATTAGGGATGGGGGAGGGGACTGAGGAGGGACAGGAGGCTCGTCAGAGTTCGTGGTAACATTCTATTTCCTCAGGGGGGTGGTCATACATAAGTGTTTATTATTATTCTTTAATCTGAATAAATGCTATGTATAGATACGTGTGTCTGTGTCTAAAACATGCATACACGTGTATGGTAGTACTGCTTAATTTTTAAAAGAAAAAGAAGGAGAAAGAGAGACAACACAACTTCCATATATGAATATAAAAAGGATGCATGAATAAAAACATGAAAAGGAAGACGTTAACCTGTCATGTTTGGAGGGAAAGAGGAAGACAAAGGCTTTCTTAAGAGAAATAGGTTACAGCCACTCGTCAGGAAAATTCACATGCATACTTACTTGTTTCTTCGTTGCAGGATACTTAATATCAAGAATTAATCCCTTTATTTCTGTTTCAACCAAATCTACAAAGAGAAAATTAACCAAACTAAATTTTTCACTATTATTACAAGGTAAACTTTATGTGGAAAGAAAAACGCATATATTTGTAGCTATCAGTCAGTCTACAGGACTTCTGGTTTCTCTCACATTGTTACTTTACATGAATGTTAATATCTCCCAGGTGGCAAGCTTCATCTTTACAGAGCAATTCCAATAAAATATATACAGGATTACTTGCAGCTCACCTTATTTTAAGGAATTGCAACTGCTCAGAGATGAAACTTTTTTTTGAGAGAGAGAGAGCACAAGTGAGCACACAACAGTAGGGGAGGGGCAGAGGGAGAGGGAGAGAGAAACTCAAGGAGGCTCCACGACCAGCACAGAGGCCGACCCAGGGCTCCATCCCACGACCTTGAGATCATGACCAGAGCTGAAATCAAGAGTCAGACTCTTACCCAACAGAGCCACCCAGGCGCCCCTGAACCATTTTGATTGCTCCGTTTATAATATGCTATTAATTTAGAAAATGATGAAAGAGCATGCTTTGTTATTTTGACTAAAGGACACCCACCGAGATTGGGAGGTTTTGTTTTCAGCAGGGTCGCCAGTTTCTTCACTAGGTGCATGTCCTTGGCTCGCTCACACTTCTTGTCGCTAAAACAATAAACACAACAAATTCTTACAGAACATGAAATCGCTTTCCTTCTAAGTCTGGCACACTCCAACTCTCTTTTCCTTTATGTTCTTCCTACTTAACTTTAAAGATCTCTGTCTAGGGGCGCCTGGGTGCTTCAGTTGGTTGGGCGACCGACTTCGGCTCAGATCATGATCTCACGGCCCATGAGTTCAAGCCCCACGTCGGGCTCTGTGCTGACAGCTCAGAGCCTGGAGCCTGCTTCCCATTCTGTGTCTCCCCCTCTCTCTGCCCCTCCCCTGCTCACGCTCTGCGTCTCTCTGTCTCTCAATAATAAGTAAACGTTAAAAAAAATAAAATAAAGATCTCTGTCTAATGAGAAAAAAACAGCAACAACAAAACAATAACTACAAAACCAAGAGCAAAACACGGGATGGAAAAGCTAGCAGAGGGATACCTGATAGATCTTACCTCAGTGCTAAATGGAAAGGAACGTTTACTGTTTTCACACTTCCAGACACTGGATCAACAAGACAGATCTGGTAAGTCTGTGGCTGCCAGCTCTGACTGGTGACATTATTTAAGCCCATTATTTTATAGCCAGGATACAGAAGCCTGAGGAAATCACATACCAATACGGTAAGAATATTAGAGAAAGGAGAAATGCCAGAAGTGCTTATATTATAGCTAGGGACCCCTACGTTCGTCTCGATTTGGGGGCACCACTAAGTAAAATAAACACTAACTGATACCAAAAACACAAGTAAAGCAGAGGTGACTGGTAGAATGACGCCTTGTTAAAATGTGTTAGAAAAATTAAGTGACAGGCCTATGGCAAACAAAGCATTCACCTCACTTAACATCATCTCCATGGGAATCTGAAGGAATCTCTCCTTTTGAGTCCCCACAGCATAAGTAAGGGTGGGGGCAAATGGCAACACCACAGGTCACTTTATTAAATTCAGTAGCATATCATGGCCTTTTCATTAAGATTTTTTGTTGTTGTTATTAAATACTTAATCCTTAATTATATACCAGGCACTCACAGGGAAATACCATAATAGAGAACACTGCAATTCTCAAACGACTTGCAATCTAATAAGTAGCTTTAATAGAAGCTTTACTTGAACAAAAGCATTCCTTTTTGTAACCAGGAAAATGACGGGGTCTGCGGCTTACCTGCAGTGCTTTCCCACGTTGAAGGCTCCTACCCTAGGCCCCTGCTGTGTGCCCCACACTTCCAAGATTCCCCTTCTGGGGGCGTAGATCACAAGGAACTGAGCTACACGACTTGGACCCTGAGTATTTCCAAAGGGGGAAAAGTCCGCCTTTTCTGGTACCCTTTCGTGGAGGTCCTCTACGATTTGCATCCAACCGATCTGTGCATCTCGATACCCTTTGAGACAGAGGAAAAGGGCAGCTAATTAGTTAATTAATCTAGGTTCAACCGTAGCTTTCTGATGCACTCTGGGATATTTTGGCCAGGGGTTTAAGAAGAGCTATAAAAGCACATTACCTTTTTATTATGAAATGGCTTCGACAGAAAAGATAATAATAATTGTAACAAATGCTGACTCAATCACCAAGTCATACTAAATCCAGAAGTTTGTTAAATTTGCTTCCGATCCCTTTTTTTCTTTAAAAAGAAAACGGCTGGGGCGCCTGGGTGGCGCAGTCGGTTAAGCGTCCGACTTCAGCCAGGTCACGATCTCACGGTCCGGGAGTTCGAGCCCCGCATCAGGCTCTGGGCTGATGGCTCAGAGCCTGGAGCCTGTTTCCGATTCTGTGTCTCCCTCTCTCTCTGCCCCTCCCCCGTTCATGCTCTGTCTCTCTCTGTCCCAAAAATAAATACACATTGAAAAAAAAAAAAAGAAGTTTAAAAAGAAAACGGCTGTCATTAAGGCTTCATGAGTCCCTTCCCTGATCCCATTCTCTCTCCTCCTTCTCTTTACAAAATTCTTTCCCTTTAAAAACTCTGGGGGAGGTTACCAGGCTTGGATTTGAATAAAAGTCCCATTAAAATGTAAGAAAAAGATCAACCTGATCTTGTGCTTTTCAAATCCTGTGGTGCTACGCAGACGGGGGGGATGCGGTGCCAGGTGGCAGCAGGAAGCCCGTGCCTCTGAGAAGAGGCAGCCGACACGGTCTTCCATCTCAGGGGGGCCCCTTCCACCGGCCACAGGCCCCTCTCTTCCAAATACGGGGGAACAGCACCAGCCGCAGAAGGGAAGGCCACAATGCCTCCAACAACATCGCTGTAGTGGATGTGGGCCCGCTGGGACACCTATGTCTTCTATATTCTGGAAAAGTCTTGCTGAGAACCACCCCTGATGCTATTTCAGAAGACAGACACCAAGAAGAAATGATGTGTCTGCGGTGCTGAAACCTACCTCTATAGACACTTAAACATGTAACAGGTAAACACTGCAGGAATTCTCTGGCAAGAAGGTGATACTGGTCTCCATCTGTCCAGAGTACTTTCATCTCCTCAAATCCATTTTTCCTCGCATTGCTAAGCAGAGACCACGTTGCATCACAGCTGGGATTTCCTACCATATTACTGACATATTACCATTCCAAGGATTGCAAAACAATGCATTCTCCCCTTCTTCCTTGGTCAAAGAGATTTTACCTTTCTCAGGCTGACAATGTGCCTAGATATTTTCAAGTCTCCCTTATAGTTAGGTATGACTATGTGACTAAGTCCTGACTAATGCACTGTGGAAAGAGCTTGGCAGGGAATCATCTTCAAAGCGGACTGGCTCAGTTGGAAGTTCTTCCTCTTCCTTTCTTCCTTCATGGAACTCAGACAAGAAGACTGGAGCTCCAGTAGTCATTTGAACCATGAAATAACCTTGAGTAGGGAAGCTACATAAAAGGCGACTGTGCTCCTGAGGTTGTCATGGGCATATCATTACAATCCCGAACTTGAGTCGTTTATTAGCAACTAACTACAACTCCTAACTGACATTTTACCAAGAAACTGACCCCAGCATATGGATATGGAAGTCAAATAAGCAAAAATTATTTTGCCGTCTTTAGTTCGAAAGACTTAGCATTCTAGATTTGAAGAGAACATTTGACTTAAGCGTGACCTTGTGAAGTGGAATGAATATAACAGGAGCAAGAAACTGACTTCAGGAATTTGACAAGGACAGAATTGAAAAGGACATAAGGAAGAAATTAAAAGCGTATAAACTGATCAAACTTAAAGTTAACAGACCAACTGGACTGGATCAAGTGTGGCTGATGGGAGTTCTTGTTAAAAAAAAAAAAAAAAGAAAGCATACACGTAATGCACTAAGCAGTGTTGTTAATTAGAAGCTGAAGGATGAGAATACTGCTCAACTATAAGGGTAAAAAGCAAATTAACTTTTTTCTAGATTTTTATAAGGAAGTACCTTTCCACATGCGTATTGCGATTCCTCTAGCAACATCCAATAAAATAACTCTGCCAAAATCATCCGTTACTGCTGCCAGCGTGTTACATGGAGACAGACATATACTTTCACCATGGCGTCTAGAATCTGGAAGTCCAAATCTGATATTTAAAAGAAAATAAAAAGCTCAAATCAAACTCCAATCTAGAAAAAGTTAACAGAATAATGAAATGTGTAAATAAAATAGGCAAAATCTGCTTTTAGGTAAAGAAATATAAACTTTGCACGGATTCATGGTGAATTTATTAACTAATCGTACCAGACACTTTGCAACACAAAATGCATAAGAAGTTTCTTCCATTATAAAATAAAAAGAGGTAAGTTTTATTTCATAGATTTTCCACATAAGTATCCATAATCTTATATTTTTAGGGAATATCAAGTATAACTATCTTTTCTTGATGAAGTGTTATGTCAGAGGAAACAGTACCCTCATGACCAATTTTAGAATACTATGCTTCTATACAAGCATATTTCGTCTGTCCTAAGTTCATTTTTTTTTAATATTTATTTTGAGAGAGAGCATACAAACATTCAAGCAGGGAAGGGGGAGGGGGACAGAGGGGGGGGAGAGAGAGAGAGAGATGGGGAGAGAGAGAGAGAGAGAGAGAGGGAGGGAGGGAGGGGGAGAGAGAGAGAGAATCCCAAGCAGGTCTCAATGCATCAGCATAGAGCCCCATGAGGGGCTTGAACTCACGAACCGTGAGATCATGACCTGAGCTAAAATCAAGAGCTGGACGCTTAACCGACTGAGCCATCCAGGCGCCCCTGAAGTTTGTATTTCTGACCTCTACTTTCTGCTGGCACCAACAAATCTGCCTGAAGAACTCTCCCTCTTCTAAATAACTATATTTTTATTATTATTATTTTTTTAATGTTTATTTTTGAGGAGAGAGAAACAGAGCACAAACAGGTGAGGGGCAGAGAGAGGGAGACAGAATCAGAAGCAGGCTCCAGGCTCCGAGCTGTCAGCACCAAGCCCAATGCGGGGTTCGAACTCACAAGCTGTGAGATCATGACCTGAGCTGAAGTCAGATGCTCAACCACCTAAGCCACTCAGGTGCCCCTAAATAATTATCTTTAAACTGTTCTTGGTCTATAACCAATCTTACTAGAACTGCAAGATAAAAGTAAAGAGGTACTACAAAAGGACCAAGTGCACTCACTTTGAGAAAAGCCCCTGAGACAAAGTGTCCAAATTCTGTTACATCTGTGTGCAGGCAGAGGGCAGCTTGGCTTACTTCTTGATTCTTAAGTGAATTTAGAAAATGTGAGGTGTTACAGTATTTTAAAATAATATGAAACAACCTTAGAGGATAATCTTCAATAAATTTTAATAACAGACAGTTCGTTATATCTCTTTAGTTAAAGAATATCTACAAGGGGGGGGGTTGATTCTGTTTCCCTTCATGGTAGGTATTTTATATTAGGTAACACAAACGATTTAAAAACAAAATCAAGCAAAAATCACGCCCTCTCCCTGCACAATCTGACAAATACACTATCCTACAGCACCAGTGAAGTCAACAAAAAAGCACAAGCCTGCATTCCTCAGAGTGCTTGAATGCACAGACTCCTCATTTTTGTTTTTGTTTTTTTTTTAAAGAAGTTACTAAGCACTTTTTAAGTTTACACAGTTGATTGACAAACTAAACTTTCTTTAAAAAACTAACCGCTATCTGGGACGCCTGGGTGGTTCAGGTGGTTGAGCATCTGACTCTTGATTTCAGCTCAGGTCATGATCTCACAGTTTGTGGGATTGAGCCCCACGTCAAGCTCCACACTGCCAGCACAGATGCGCTGCTCTCTCTCTCTCTGTCCCTCCCCCATGCAGGCATGCTCTCTCTTTCTCTCTCTCAAATAAATAAATAAACCTAACAAAAAACTCTACAGCTATCACAGAACTAATTTTCCTAAAACTTAAGCTAAGGTTCTAGGTGTTTGCAAGAAAGCACACTCCACAAACACACACTGAGCGCCTACTGTATGACAGGGAGACAGCTGTGGACAAAACACACGACAATCACCTTCTTCGTGGAGTTTATATTCCGACAGAGAAAGTCTCACATTAATGACTTTCAGAAGCTCCACAAACTCACGAGATCAACAAATCAACCAAACTCATAGAAAGACCATCGTGGTGCCTGGGCGGCTCAGTCGGTTAAACACCTGACTTCGGCTCAGGCGACGATCTCATGGTTTGTGAGTTCGAGCTCCGCATCGGGCTGTGCTGACAGCTCAGAGCCTGGAGCCTGCTTCGGATTCTGTGTCTCCCTCTCCCTCTGCCCCTGCCCTGCTCATGCTCTCTCCATTTCTCTCTCAAAAATAAATAAAACATAAAAAAAAAAATTTTTTTTAAAGGCCTTACATTTCACGGTACATTTTCACAAACACCACAATGGGAGACGAGCACGGCCAACTTGCCTTACAGCTAACGGGGCAGCGGGCTCCACCTTCGGCTTCTGCTTCGGCACCACCTCTTCCTCGTGCTTACTTTTCCAACCGAGCCAACCACTGACCGGAAAGAGAATTTAGAATAAAACCAGGGCTTCCAACATTCTAATGTGCAGATTATCAAAACAGATGTGAAAACCAAGCGAGATACAAATTAGATCATCTTGCAGTCAAGCGTTCCGTAATTACCTGGCAGCGTTAAATAAAGCCGAAGTGAGCTTACTTGCAACAGCCAGGGCAACATGAGATAATAATGGTTGCGTGCTTCCCTGAAAAACAAGACATTTGAAAGAGAACAGGGAATAGCTGACAACCAAAATATACTTTCTAAACAAGGCTTACTTTTAAAGATTTTGAAAGGCTGTAAAGCCTGGACCATCAAAAATAGCATCTTTCAGAGAGTGCAATAAACATGATTTTAGGAAGTAGGAATATAATCAGAAGTTTTAACTCTACAGTTTAAAAGTAAAATCACCACCACTCCATTTTATCTTCAGGATCAGCCTCCTTAAATTGTAATTTAATTTAAAAAGTTTAACTAGGGCGTTAACATGGCAAGGCTGTGGATCTCCTGTCTACTCACAACTGGCTCCCGTCCCTCTTTTTTTTTTTTTTTTTTTAACGTATATTTTTATGAAAGTAAAAAGATAGTTTGGACAATTCTAAGAAGGCTGTTTTATAAGCGAGAAATAAGAGCCACCAAGTCCAGCACCTAACTTTCCCCTATTTTTAGGAACCAATTTTCACCACTTGTATCCGCCACAGCGGGTAACTTTACAATTCCTGATTTACTGCAGTCTCTGGTGGGCTATAAGTAACCCTGAGACGCTGATTAGTGCACCAGTGTTTAAAGACAAATCAACCGTTCAGGAAGTTGGGGGAGCTGAAATGGAGAAATGTGTTGGTTTTACGCTGACTTTAGTACCTTTTCAGTTCACCTAAAGAATCTAGAAGGAAGTCAGTGGGGATTAATTTTAGCTTACATTGAAAACTTAGAAACGTAAACTGCCTAATCTTTCTAAGGCTAACTTACAATATCCAATTTGCAGACAAGGTGAAAAACCGAGAGAGGCCTTACCCGTGATCAGTGACAAAACTCTTACCTCTAAAGCATAGAAGAAGCCAGTGAATGGATTGGACCCGACAGTGATGTACTGAGACATGGCAGGTGGGCTGTTTTTAATTGCTGCATTAAATCCACCTACATTGGAAGCAGTCTTCATTTGATCAAACGGGGACAGAGTCATAATACCTAATGACGAAACAACAGCAACAACACGTGAGCTAAATGCACTGAAATGACACTGTCACTTCAGGTCATTACATTTTCGATTCCATTCAAAGATGCAAACTGCTTACTTTTATAGAACAGATAAAAGTCATTTTTAAATGACTGTAAAACCAATGTCATAAAATATTAAAAGTGCCACCTATTTCCCTAAGCCATAAAATACAAAATTTCAATATTAACTTTTTGACACATACAAACTCAGACAGTACAAAAGTATCCAGTCTGCCCAGATCTCCAGGCATCAGTCAGTTCCCAGAGGCAACAAGTGAAACCGTGTCTTACGCCGCCTTCAGGAGATGTTGTACAACAGATGACAGCACACCAAGTAAAAGGATGTGTGTCTTACTTATTTCATAAAACATCAAAGAGACGTGCCACGTTCTTCTCAGTCACCCAGAACATTCCACGGTGGCCATACCGTAAGTGATTTCACCTCTGATGGATATTTAGGTTGTTTCCCATCTTTGCCACTACCAATAACGCTGTGATAAAGATCTCTGATATGTCTTTGAACACCTATGTATGTCTATCAGTATGGAAAATTCTTACAGACAGAAATTCTCAAAGGGGATCACATTTTTAAACATTTTATTACATACCGTTACACTGCATTCCATAGAGGTGGTGTTAATTTACACGGCCACCAAAAAGACGAGAGCATCTGTGCTCTGTATCCTACCCCTCCCAACACAGCAAAAAACAAACACTTTCAACCTTTACTCTGTAGTCCAGAAATCCCCAACCTTTTCGAAGGAAGAGTTAACTTTTTGTTTCCCCAAGGCTCTAAGAGTAAAAGCAGACAGACTGCTGACACCCACATGCTTGTCTGGAGTAGCAAAGGAAAAACCAAGGTCATGTAAATTCACCTGGGGGGCAGGGAGAGAGAGAGATGGGAGCAGCAGGTGGTGGAGGAAGCTTAGAGATCCAGGAAGTAAAGATGTGCTAAGATTCAACCTATGTGGACTCAGGCACACATGCAGTACCTGGGTATTCACATGGTCCGTGAAGATACTCAGTTGGAAAGTTCTAAACTCAAATACACTGTAGATTGGAACAGGAGTTACCCTAATTTTCACATATAGGTATTGCCTCGACTTGACCTGCAAATGGTCAAAAAACACAATGTTCCTGAAGAAGAGTTCTGGGAAAGGAAATACTTTTAGGGAGAGACCAAGCAGGCCATTTGCTGGACTGAGGGACTGAAGTGATCAAATAATTGTCAAAGCTGGACTATTCTCAAAGAGCAGAACACCTGTCCCACCTTCATGAATAAGTTCATGATTCAATATACAAAATGTTTTTACTATGTGATAAAAATCTGTATAACTTTGGCCTGACACTACCAGAATGAAATCAAAGGGTGGACTGTGTGACATATAAATTGAAATTTAAGTTTTGGTTTTTAAAAAAAAATTTTTTTTTTTTAGCGTTTATTTATTTTTGAGGCAGAGAGAGACAGAGCATGAACGGGGGAGGGGCAGAGAGAGAGGGAGACACAGAATCGGAAGCAGGCTCCAGGCTCTGAGCCAGCAGCCCAGAGCCGGACGTGGGGCTCAAACTCACGGACTGCGAGATGGTGACCTGAACTGAAGTCGGATGCTTAATTGACTGAGCCACCCAGGCACCCCTGAAATTTAAGTTTTAAAATAACCTCTCTCGGGGCGCCTGGGTGGCTCAGTCAGTTAAGTGTCCGACTCTTGATTTCAGCTCAGATCACGATCCCCATGTCATGGGATGGAGCCCCATGCTGGCCTCTGCACTGGCAGCGAGAAGCCTGCTTGAGATTCCCTCTCCCTCTCTCGGCCCCTACACTAAATGCACCTGCTCTCTCTCCCCCAAAATAAATTAAAAAAAATTTTTTAAATAACTTCTTCCTATACTCCAATAGGCACTCCTCTCCCACAGCCTACGAATCGCTGACTGCATCCCTGAGGTCTTATGTGCGCTGTCCTGCTCTCTGTACTGCGGCAAAGTGGTGAAATCGAGAGACCCGTGGTCTGTTGAGTCACCAATCTGAGCATTATTTTTCATTGATTTAAGGTAAATGAAGATACAGCTTATTGACAGCCCTTCTTCTCCCCATATCCTTTCAATATATAAATATTTCAATTTCTTATTAAATATACACTGCTTTCATTATTAGGAATGAGGTGAATATTACTGCTGAGACAAGCTGCCTACTATAAGTGTATTTCCTTAGATGTGAATTTTTTGTGTCTTTCCTGAACATCTTATCTGAGGCCTTTCCACACTTTGAAACTTAGTATAAATATTAATATAATTTATATTATAAAAATTACAATTTACAGTTAAAATACATATTAAAATATATTTATGTAAATACAATACTAATTTGAAATATAACTTATGATTAAATGTTAGGCCACTATTATTTTAAATATTATTATTAAAATATAAACATTAATTTAACTCTTAATAGAAATTTCCATAAAGTCAAACTTGGATAATTTTCTAGGTCTGTTATAGTGGCTAAAGAAGACCTCTTTGACAAAATAATATCTGGGCAGAGACCTAAATGAGGTGAGAGAGAGAGCGAGCCATGGCTAGCTGGGTAGAATTTTCCGGGCAGAAGGAGCCACAATCACAAATGCTCTCAAGCAGGAGGCCGCCTGGTGTATCTGAGGAACAACTAGGAGATGTGGTCAAACACACGGGGCTGGGGCTGGGGGGGGGGGGGGAGGGGGAGAAGATAAGGTAAAAGACACACCATAAACCAGGCAATGTCAGGCCTTGTATGCCACTATAAGGCCTTTGGATTTTATTAGGAATAAGACAGGAAGCCACTATAAAAATAACATTTTGCACAGAAGAGTGACAAAAACATGACTTACATCTCAAAAGGCTATTAGCTGCTAACCGGCAAACGGATTTTAGAGAGGGAAGAAAGGAAGCAGAAAGACCAGTTAGAATGGTTTTTTCCTCAATCATTCAGGCAAGAGATGATGGTGGCTTAGACCACGGTGCTCACAATGATGGAGATGAGCGGTGGTCAGAAAGGGTCTGCTCTGCAGGAAGAGGCGGGGGTGGGGGGGTAACTGCTGGATGAAAAACCTGAGAGAAGGAGGGGTCAAGGATGACTCAGAATCTTTGGGTGTGAGCAACAGAAGAGATGATAAGAAAAAAGGAGAAACAAGTTTGGGGGAGGAAATAAAAAATTCCGATTTGGATATGTTAAGTTTGGATACGCTGGTGGAAAATGAATTTTATAGAAATGAATTTTAAGGAAGAGGTCAAGACTGAACATAAAAAATGGAGATGCTGTGATCCAGTTTCTTGGCTCTTGTGTTTCTAATTTCTGAAAATAGAGGTGGAAAAGTTTCTTCTTCAACCTACCCCAATCTGGCTTTCCTCCTCACTGCTCCACCTAAAGTGCTCACATCAGACTCAAAGAAGAGCTCTACATTGCCAAATCTGATGGACCTTTTCCCTTCCTGAATTCTATGAAGCATCCCACAGTCAACCACTCCCTCTCAAATTTATGTCAATAACTTGGACTTCTTCCCTAAACTTCAGATGTATATCTAACTGCCTACTTGACACCTCCATTTGAATGTGTAATTGTGTCAGAAGTTAACCCTTGATCTGTCTACCTCAAACCTCTTCTCCATATTTCTCACTTCAGTAAACAGATCATCCACTCAACTTGCTCAAATTAAAAAAAAATCAGATATCTCGGAGTCCTTCCTTTCTCTCATTTCTCAAATCCACCCCTTACCAGTTACAAAAATATCTCAATCTGTCCACCCTCTCCAGCTCCACGGCTTCCTCTCCAGGCAAGGCCGCCATTCTCCCTTATTGCAACAAACTCCTTACTGGTCTCCCTGCTTTTACTTTTTATTTCACAAGCCTCTAAGCAGCAGTCAGGATAATTTTGAATGCCCCGTAGCTAGACGCCATCAGTGACATCCCCTGTATTTAGAGAGAATCCAACCTCCTTACCCTATGTGATCTGTCCCCAGTCTCCATCTCCAACCCTACCTTGTCCTGTGCCCCCCCCCCCCCCCCTTTTTTTTAATACAAAGAGAGAAAGAATGAGAACATTAAGCAGGTTCCATGCCCGGCACAGAGCCCAACAGAGTCCATATGGGGCTCGATCGCACAACCACGAGATGACGACCTGCGTCAAAATCAAGAGTCAGACGCTTAACAGAATGAGCCACCCAGGCGCCCCTCCCCTTACTCTACAATCGAGTCACAGGGACCTCCTTCCCATTTCTCAGGACTTTGAGGCCCCACAGGCCTATCTCTTTGCTGCTTCCTCTGCCTGGAATGCTCTTCCTATACCCCTTCACATAGCTGGCTGCTCTTCCCCCACGATGTCCCATCTGAACGTCACTTCTCTGGAGAGCCTTATCTTCACCAGTCTACCTGAAGTGGCCTCTTCCTTTCACTCTCCATCATAACCCTCTGCTTATTTTCCTCATGATGCAGGCTAACATTGTGATATGACCATATTTATTCATTTGGCTTAACTGTCCATCGTGTATCTCCCTATCACAGAATGTAAGCTTCATCAGGACGGGGTTCCGTCTGCCTTCTATTTCTAGCTCCAATATTAGCACCTAGGACATACCAGGTGTTCACTTATTTGTTGGATGAATTCATCAGAACTTCAACATAAAGATGTACATGCAAAATAAAGTCCGTTGTACCTTTTTTATTTTCCCATCATTTTGTAGGCTGGGAGATAAATGAATAGAATAATATTTTCTATCCAATCATTTTTCCTAGCCCGTTTCAATGTTCCAAAGTTCAATTAACAGAACAGGGAAGCCACCCTGAACTGAACTCAACACTTTGGAATTTTGCAGCATGTTTATGTTATTAGCAAAACAGTAAAGACACACTGAATGTCTACAAGAAAGTGCTTCATTGCAGAGTACTCCTCATGAGAAGGACGCAGCAACAAGCCACGGGATGCGTGTGCCAGGGATCTTCCGTCTGACCCTGCAGACTCACACTCCTGCCTTCTCTCCCCGCCCACTCCCAGGGCACAGTGTGTGTAGATTAGGCTGACATCCGCCTGGCTTCAGACAACGGGAAGCCTCATCAGGACATCAAAGACAGAAAGGAAAGTGAAGTCAGGACACCTACTTCCCTGTGACATGTGAAAAAAAAGCCATCCTGCTCGTAAGATGCTGATTCTACTCACTACCTCCAAGTTCTGGAACTGTCCAGGCCCTCGCCCCCTGTGGCCTAGCAGTGGCTAACAGCTGGGCTGCTACGAAGCCCCGAGATGCTGTACCATCCCTTGTGGTTCTCCTGCACCACATCTTTCCAAATAGTTCCTCTGTAAATAAAACACGTTTCAGCTGTCCTATTTCAGGGGTGCCATCTGTTTTCTATCATGACCCCGATAAAATGTGTATTTAGCAAAATTGATTGAAAGCTCTTTACAATATGTTGATTAGAAAAGGGCTGTAATATGGTTGGTATGATGTAACCCTATTTATGAAAACCTATTTCTATCACCATATACATATTACACATGCACTTCACACACAAGTCTATAAGGATGTTTACCAAAATGCCAATGGTGAGTATCTCTGGATGGTGTAGGGTTTAAGGGGATATTTTTTCTTTTCCTCTTTACATACTTATATACTATTTGAATTTAACAAGCATATAACATGTTGGTAAACAGAAAACAATACACATTTTTTAAATAGTATTTTCTCCTCCACTCCATTTCTACTACCTTAATTCAGAAACTCATTACTTCTTACCAGGAAGTATCCTTCTTGCACCTAGTTTCTAGCCTTGACCCCCACATTACTGTCACTAAGAACTACCAAAGTGATTCTTCTAACAGGCTAAGTGATAATACCATTGTTTTGCTCAGAATTCTCCAGTGGCTCTCAGTGTTGCTGGGAGGAAGACCTAAATTCCTCCACATAGCACACTAGGCTCTTCGAAATCTGACTCCTATTTACATGTCTGCCTGCCAGTTCTCCTTGTACCCATTATTTTTACAGCACGCGGTGCACTTCCCCCCTCACGCCTAGCACACGTTGGCTAGGATGCCGCCTCTGTGCTGCTGCTTCTGATCAAGTCCCACTCATTCTTCCAATTTCAGACTGAAGTCCGCCACTGCTGCCTACCTCCCTCAGCGCCAGGGGTTCTCCGCCTCCCGCCCCAGCTGGCGCACTTGGGGACTGCAGCTGTTTCCACATGGTTCTTCCAGCTAGCCTCACGCTTCCCTGATGAGACCAAGCCTTCTCACCTCTGTCTTTTTCGTCTGTGTTCCCAGTGCCTAACACAGTGAGTCTTCAATTATGCTCGCAAGGAAAAATCTGCTTTTACCTATACTCTGCTGGTGTAAAGGTTACAGTTTTAGAAGACTGAGCTATATGGTGATTATATGAATTAAACTTGTCTGCAAAAAAAAAAAAAAAAAAAAAATGAAGTCAAATAGTGAAAGACCTAAAGCTGAACAATACTGCTGCTGAAGATGTAATTATTTATTAAAACTGCTATCACTTCTTAAACTTATAAACCTACAACGATCCGTAAGTCTGGAGTAACTTCCAAATGTCGCACTAAAGACAATGCATTTCCTTTCGCCTAAGAATAAATGGATATTTCTAATAAATGAGATATATCAATTAAAAAGCAAAAGAAGTAAATTCCATAAGAATTTGAATGAGTAATGCTTACCAATACTAGCATGATCAATAATAGTGTCGATATCTTGTAGACCCCATTTTTTATAAGCTAACGGTGGTGGCTGTATGTTCTCATTGCCTGATGCCGCAGCTGTTAAAGACAAAAATTAAACAATCCAAACTTAACTATAATGGATGAAGCGAAGTTTTACAAAAAAACCTTTAAAAATATAATAACTTGATTACTTTAAAATTTCAATAATAATAATGAGGCAAGGCAACATAAACAAGGCTGAAGTGAACTTTATTCATGCCAAGACAGTATATGTAAAACGCAAACATTAAAAGAGCAAGTTGACCGTCACAAGAGATTTTGGAACATTCAGGTAATTGGAAGAGGCTATTAAAAACTCTAGACTATTACTAAACTTTAAGGCGAATTCAAACTGCAATTGAAGACAAAGAAACAATCTCTCCCTGCTGAGAAATAGTGGATAAAATCCTGAGAATGGCAACCAGTGCCTTAACTTGGTGAAAAATTAAAAACTCAATGACATGCCTATAAGAGCACACATATAGCAAGGCCTCGAAGACAACAGCCTAGGCCAGTCTTGATAGAAAGATATGCAACCAGCAATAGCATCACCAGAAAGAATAAAATGCCTGTATCTGCTCAGTATTTCCACCTAGTGAGCGAGTAATGAACAGAAAAGCAATAGTTACACCTCTTGCCATAGGTTTAGGCACAAGGTCCTATTTATCAGTAAAGTTTCTTGCTACATATTAGAATACAGCTGGATTCTGGTTGTTTATTCTGGGAAGTGAAGTACTTTAATAAGGGAAAAACAGATTCCTCTAAGCACTTCAGATTTTGATAGTAAGGCCAACAAAAGAGAATTTTCCTACATGCCGAAATAAAAAGACACAACAATTTGTCAGAATTCTTTTCAGAGCAGCTTACTTTAGGTGGGCACTTAGTGGCTTTCTTACTTCCTAGGAGACCAATGGCTTTATGGTCTTAAACACAAAAGATAAACAGGAACTCAACAATAAAAATTAAATGGCTGACAATACCAATAATCATCTATTTCTAGTTTATTTCACCGACTGAATTCTTACCTGCAGAAAACTGCCAGTCTCTTTAGGTATATATACTAATGACTATTTTAAATGACCCCAAGATAATGACGCTTATTATGCCTAAATTTAAATAATTTAAAAGATTATGAAAATAGCCATAAAAATTCCAACAAGTTCTGACTGAACAGGAAAGCAGGTACCATTAAAGACGTACATAACCAAAACCTCCTGATTTTACCAATCCATCAACCTGCAAACAAGACAAACTTGGTTTTAGGGCCATTATAAGCCCCACTACCCAAGCCCAGAAGAAAAGGAGGAAGTCTAGCACTGGTGTTTTCACTGAGTTTAAGGCTTTTCTAAAAATTGATGGTATGTTTCTCGCTGGTGGCATTTTTGCAGGTACTACTGCATCTATAAACAATGACATCTTGAATTTGATGGACACAACTCTGCTCTTCATCCTCTTCCCAAGAATGTAAACTGAGCAGTACGAGAAAGAACTCTTGATTGTTTGTGCACTTTTCACCCCCAAGTCTGGAAATAATGTAGTTGCCCATATACACATCGTTCAGGCATTTAACTTCTCCATTCATGGGGCGCCTGGGTGGCGCAGTCGGTTAAGCGTCCGACTTCAGCCAGGTCACGATCTCGCGGTCCGTGAGTTCGAGCCCCACGTCGGGCTCTGGGCTGATGGCTCAGAGCCTGGAGCCTGTTTCCAATTCTGTGTCTCCCTCTCTCTCTGCCCCTCCCCTGTTCATGCTCTGTCTCTCTCTGTCGCAAAAATAAATAAACGTTGAAAAAAAAATTAAAAAAAAAAATAAATAACTTCTCCATTCAGAAGCTTTCCGGGTTAGCAAAGAGAAGCCAATGTGGACTCCCTGTTGGGCCTTGCCCACGGGTGGGTGGGGCGGGGTGGGGAATAAAATCCCCCCTGCACACAGTGGTATCCTTACCCTTGGTGAGAATGGAAGCAATGCAGAATCACAAGATTCTAGTAACCTGCCCAACAGCTGCTGAAATAGTGAGAACTTGGTTCCTCGGCTAGATGCAATGAAATTTCTCACCCCAATACATAGCGTTGATTACCAGTCCTTGCCTTTATCTTACTGAGCCATCTACGCAACAATGCACTCCCATTTTTACAGTCACAGGGTCTTTGTTGTAAATCTAGTACAGGTGGCCTTTTTAATTTAGAGGACATACTTAATTCTCTAAATGGGTTAAATTAAATGAGAAGTTGGAAGTCAGATACGGCGTGCCAAAAATTACCTTTTGCTACCTGATTTCGACAAGCACGAAGAGACTGAAAAAGGCTAAATCCATCAATAGTCACAATGGCAGCTGGATATAAGATACTCAACTCTTCATTCTATTAAAGAAATAAGAAAATAATACATCTCATCATTGCCAAATAAGCATGTCTACTTCTTGTATTACAGTTGAATGTCAGGATTAATGAAAAATAGAAAATACTATGACTAAGTTAAGTGTCAACCACCCAACACACAAAACACCATCAAGAGAAGAAAAGTAAAAATAAATGGAAAATTAAATTCAGAATGCCTTTTGGCCAAGGACCTACAATTCTTCTCAAACATGAGCTTTTGTAAATGACGTATAATGCATTCAGGGTAGGTGGTGAGATTAACCAAAAAATGTACACATTGCATTAAACTGAAGTATAGTCATTGTGCAAATACAACAATATATAAAAGAAGAAGAAGGAAAAAAAAAGAAACTCACCTGATATCCCAGACATGTCTCAATACACATCCTTATACGCTTTGGATGAGGTTATACTATATACAGTATAACATGTTTTTTATTACTCAATATGTCAATGATGTTTTTCCACTCCAGTAAGCGAGCAAATCATTTTTTATTGTGGCTAAAGCAGTAGGTAGCATATGTATCAAAATTTAGTTAACTAGTTCTTAGTGATAGAAATTTTGTTTGGGAGACCTAGAAACCACTCTCCTGACTGAGGCCCTCCAACAGCTTCCTTCTGCACTCTGGGATACAGCCTGCCTCCTTAACCAGGCCTGGAGGACGGGGCACCTGTCTATCATCTCACCTCTCTCTCCCCTTGCTCCCTGAACAAAGGCCATTATCATCTCAGTGCTTTGAACAGGCCTAGACCTTACCTCCCAGGTCATCACCTGCCTAATTCTTCTGATCAATCAGTTCTCAGCTCAAACGCAATTGCTCAGAGGCTGCTCCTGAGCCCCTAGAGGTCAAGCAGGCACCTCCATTCTCCTGCCTCCTTACCACCTCATCAACATGATTACTTCCTTCCTAGTACCTGTCAGACACTGGAACCATCTTTGTATCTCTAGTTGTTTATTGCTGGTCTCCCTTCGCCATCCCCAGACTATAAGCTCCAGGAAAGGAGGATCTCTGTGTGTCTGCTTTACCAAGGATTCTCAGTGATTAGAACTGGACGGGGAATAAAACAGGCAGTAAATAAATATTTATGAATGAATTAATACATTTTCATTATAAACACCACTGCAATAAAAATTCTTCTGTGTAGATCTTTTCACATTACTTTAGTATAAGTTACTTCAACTGGGTCTGGTGGAGCGTACAGTATTCTCAATTTTCATTCATATTATTAAACTGCCCTCAAGAAAGTACCTGTCGATTTACGTTTCCACCAATACGTGAGTGTGTTTCTCCATACTGTAACCAACAGTTTTGTAAATCTTGATCTTTGTCAATATAAAAGATGAAAAATTATCCAAATGTAGTTGCTTATAGTTCTTAGATTATTATTTAGATTCAAAATGTTATGTGCTTTCCGACAAATTTTATTTCTCCTTTTCAGAACTGCCTTGCCCTCTTTTCTACTGGACCAGTAGACTGTTTCCACTTTTAAAAGAGATTTATGGGCCACGAGGGATAAGAGCCAGAGGAAGGGAGCTGGCATGGGTGCTCATATGACAGATGCACAAGGCTAGGCTGTACGGCCCACTGAGCACAACAGTGGGGAAAGAGCCTTGTCACTGCCTTGGAGGAGCAAGTCAGTTATCTCCAAATCCAGACAGTCCTCCTGAAGGCGATACTAATACAAATACCAATGGTCCAAAAGCTACAGAAATTATGCCGGATGACAGAGACCTTTGTGCAGAAGACCCAGAAGGAGTTCCTTTGACATTCAAGAAAGAGATCTTCTCTCTTTGGAATCTTCTCCTACAATGACCTGCTGTCACTTCCACTACACTCATTGACCCCAGAGAATTGAATCAGAGGGAATGTGCTCTATGATCCTTAATAGATCTGGGAGTACAAGAAGCAGCGAATACGTACTTTTGATATATGAATTGATATATCAGATCCAAAGATGCTTATGTAGAATATAGAGTAACAACAAAGACTTCTCTCTCCGTGTTCAATAAGAATTATTTTTCAACCAGTAGATTTTCTTGACTCGCAAACAGCAAGTATTTAAATGTTATATTTTTCTACCAACTCTAAAAAATAGTATAGACATAACCCAACTTAAAATGTTCAAAGAACCTTCACCACCCAGAGAATAGAAAAACAGAGAACAGCTCTTGAGAAGTATCTTCAATGAACACAATATCTTCTTAGATTTCCAAGAGCTCCTTCTTTGTTTCCTTCAATGGTTTATTTTCTTCTACTTTCTTGTGGTGAATATTAGGAAGACTTAAATTTTCAGTCTTCACTTTTATTTTCCTAGGTCCTATACCTGGAAGAATTCATTATCTATGACTTAAACCAACTTCTTCAATCTAGTCTTTGCGCCTGTATAGAAATTCTGTATGGCAAGCCGTATTTTCATTTTATTTCCTACCATCGCCTCAAACTCAACATATCTAAGACCAAACTTAACCACCTTTATTCACTGCCAGAGCAGTCCCATCTTCCTACTTTGTCAATGGCACTCTTCAGCGCGGGTATCTTAGAGACCACTCATTTTCCTCTTGACTCGTCTACATCTCTAGACAATAACCAAATCCTGTCGATTGTTCCTTTAAATGATTTTTGTACTGGTCATTTTTCTCTTCTTGCGGCCATTAGAGAGTCCCATCCCAACACCGCACGTCTATTACAGAGAACTTCGAAAAATCAGTTAACTAGCCTCCTTGATTCCAGACTCTCTCAACTCCAATTCCTCCTGAGGAGAGAGATTCCTTCAGTATCCCTTTGATATATCACTTCCTTCTCATAAATCCTTGTAGCTTTGCTCATCTCCTGAATCATTATGATTTTTACTTGGTTTTCAAATTTATTAAAAAAACTGGCCACTCTGCCTATTCGACAGTTTCTCAATATTTTCTATCATAGGATTCTTTGTCTCATGCACTGTCCTACATTTGAATCTCCCTTCGTTTTTCTCCTGATTACCTAAAATACTTTCCCTTCTTTTACCATTAACTAATTAGATCCTATAACCATTCTTCACAGCTTAATTCAAATCTCACCTCCTCAACGAAAGTTTCTTTTATTGTCCTCATTCTAATTGAGCGCCCCTTTCTCCAAACTTGTACAGAATGTATTCTGGCCACATAAAATGGCAAATCACTAGGTACTGCTTTGCACTGATGCTTAATTCACTCAAAGGCATTAATACGAATTAATCTAGTCTCTCTTACTAGATTAAGTTTCTTCTACAGCTCCAGTCACCAGGCCACCTCTCATACAATTTAAGTCTACACAGGTACACAATACACACATCTGTTCACGTGAAACCTTTGGGAAGCAGGATAGTAAAAAGGAGGAAGGCATATTTACATAGTTTTGACTATGTACACTATGAGTCAAACAAGAGCGTATTAGTTTACATGGCTCTACAATTAATTTTTGACTGAGGCAAATTCTCACACCACCTGGGAAGCAGTGAAAACTGTACATTTGGAGAGTCTTAGATATGAAATATTATTTTCTATCAAAATCTTCAGTTCAGTGAATGTATTTCCCACTATAAATAAAAACTTCACCCCCTGAGAAATAGGTAGTACAATATAGTAGTATTAATAATAGGTCAGAACTTTTTTCTTTTGTCGTGTACAATTTTGACAGCTAAATCCAAATAAAAAAGATATATACCATATGTCTACCTTAAGTCACTATTAAATTCTGAAAATAAGAAACCCTTTTAAGGTTCTCTGACTACAGTCTTTTATTTTATTACATAATAAAGCGTAGGCTATTTCATTAAATAAGCAAAAGCAAGAATGGGATTCTTTACTCAGTTATAAACAGGTTATATTTCCAGAATATGCCAGCACAGCTAACTGTGCCACAAGATACCTTTAAGTTTCCCAAAAAAGACAAAAAAAATACTTCAAAGTAAAGGCACTGTTACTTTGAACACAGTCTTCTACACTACCTGTTCGGTCACGCCAGGATGCCGTGGGATTTCATAGGTCCTGCACTTAAGCTGGAGCACAGAGTCCTCATTCAAAAGCTGTGCGAGCAGGAGCACGCCGTTCTAGAAGGAAGCAAAGAGGAGGGCTCTGCTCGTTTCCTTACGAATGGACCCGAACATGTATGGCCAGGCAGAGACTGTCGTTTCCCTACCAGTTTTCCACGGATATCAGGCACTCTCTTTCAGAAGAACACAGCTTCTCTTCTCGGTAGGTTCTACCAGAGCTTTCCACCATGACTTCCCCTGTCCCTGCTTCCACACCCACCCCCCACAGGAAGTAGCAACTACACATTCCCAAGCAGCAGGCAGTGAGTCACAAATGAGTATAATGGGGACACCTAACCAGATATTCCCGTCGAGCGGTGCTTTCTAACTGCTGAACACTCAGCTCACCTCCGTGTAGAAGCGTACGTAACCTGAAGTAAAGCCCACCACGATGCAGGTCCAGTCAGGACGCCCGGTGGAACTCCTGTCACAGACAAAATTTGTAATTTTTGTTATAATTTTGCTCATAAAGCAAAGCAGAGAAAACAAATAATTTCTTTATCCTTACCTCTTTTGGCTTGCTAGTGGGATACACAGAGCACTGGTTACACATTCTCTAAAACCAAAAACAAAATCGTATGTTTATCTAATGAATTTAGCAAGTACTTTTATTTCCCTCTACTTCAATGTTAAAGGGCAACCAACGGAAGCTGTGCCCTGTGAACCAGCTTTCTTCATTGCAGAAGTAAAAATACAGTAAAATTCCACATAAGGAATCATAAAAATCATTCACGTAAAAGGTAAGGTCACATTCACTTGAGGTTAATGAAAACACTATTCTTCACTCTGTGCCGTCACGAAAAGCACAAGAGAAAGCAAAACTTTACTGCGCGCACGGATTATGCACAGAACTGAAGAACAGCAGGTCATTGTGGGCGGTCACTTCCTACCGGCCCCCTCTCCTCCGCGTCAGCTACGCATGGGGCACAGCACGGGAGGCACGTCGGTCACATCACAGGCAAACCCCACTTTAGCGGCTATGTTATTCTAGGGATTAACTGCATTTCACCTGGTTGGCTTCTTCCTTGATATTTTGCAGAAACTGCCCCTGATAATCCATTTCGAAGAACATGCTAGGTTGAGTGTCCCTAAAAGATTCTTTTTTAATGTGACATGTGGACTTGAAAAATCTTTCAGGAGCTCAGAGACTAAGCCCCCAAATTAAAATAACTCCTTCTTGGGGCGCGTGGATGGCTCAGTCAGTTAAGCGTCCGACTTCGGCTCAGGTCATGACCTCACAGTTCGTAAGTTCAAGCCCTGCATCAGGCTCTGCACTGACAGCTCGGAGCCTGGAGCCTGCTTCAGATTCTGTGTCTCCCTCTCTCTCTGCCCCTCCCCAGCTTGCGCTTTCCCTCTCTATCAAAAATAAATAAACATTTAATAAATGAAATGAAATGAAATGAAATGAAATGAAATGAAATGAAATGAAATGAAAT